>NC_053389.1:26858300-26944568 GCF_905171765.1 Bufo bufo | reverse complement strand
TCCTCCCATGTCCGCATAGTCCAGGGCTAGATGCAGGCCTCCCACTTCAAAACACACATAAAACACATAAAAGCAGAAATAAAAGACCCCTTCCCTCACCCACCCAACCTAACTAGCCCCAACTCATTCTATCCTAATAAACAACATAAACAACATAACTATTTAACACAGACTGCAAAATATTCTAATATACAGAACTATCCGAAGGCCCAAGCTCGGTCTCTGTAAGCCTTTCTTCAAAGCTCAACATCCCACAAAAGAAAAATCTACGGTGAAAGCATCAGCCCACCACCAGGAAGCATATGACTAGGCTAGGGTACGCTAAAAGCAAAGCCTCTCCAGAGGAGAGAGGCCCTACTGGTACCCAGTCTCTCATACTCCAAAGAACGCACCTTCGCCAGGTCACCCAGAATGTTCCTACATACCTCGTCCACTGGGAGGACTTTCTGCTGCGTTGAAACTAAGCACCGTGCATTCCACGTGTAGAACCTAACTATTATACTGACTAAAAAACATGTGCACAGGTCCCTTCTACCAATGTCTCTGAGCACTCCATAAGCCCACTCCGCGTAGGAGAGGCTGGCTAGCCTAGGCCAGCCAATGGAAGCTCCCACCCGTTGGTATACCTCTGTATTAAAGGGACACTGAAGCAGGAAGTGATCCATACTTTCCAGTATGGAGCCACACTCCTCCCGGGGACAACCCCTTTCATCAGAGTTCCTGAACTTCAAGTTGTCCCTCACATACAGCCTCCCGTGAAAGCAGCGCCAAGCCAAGTCCCAAAACTTCAAGGGGATCCTTGCAGAATTTAGCAACTGTAACCCCTTGTCTAGATCCCGGCTTGGGCAATCCCTGAGGGCCAGGGGCTTCTGGAAGTGGGACAACAAGACCCTTTCGTCAAGGGACCTCCTTGACAGAGTCCTGATCTCCCTCACCCCCAAACCCCACCGGCGGATCACCTTCAGAATCGGGGTGACGTAAGTCGGAAGATATCCGTGTGGCGTGCGCAAGTCCTTCAATGCCCTCCAGTCTCCCATTCCTGGAAGAAAGGCTGAAACCACCCCCGGCAGGAGACTACCCACGGAGAAGCCCTCTCCATCCAGAGGTTTGCCAGATTCGCTTTAACAAAAGGTGTTTACACGAAACACCACGGGGTTGACCATAGATAACCCCCCCTAGTCTCCTCGTGCGGTAAGTCACTTCTCTCTTGATCAGGTTCAGTCTATTCCCCCATAAGAGCTGGAAGAACAGACTATAAACCCGAGTCCAGAGAGGCTCTGGCAAGATACACACGCTACCCAAATAGATAAGCAAAGGGAGTAAGTAGGCCTTTATCAGGTTTACCCTTTCCCTGAGGGTCAAAGACCAACCCTTCCACTGGTCGACCTTCTGAGCGGCGATCTTAAGCCTGTCGTCCCAATTTTGAGTGGGATAATCCCCATGGCCAAAATGGATGCCTAGGACTTTGGCTGACGACTTGGGCCCTGGGAGGGTGTCCGGGAGATCAAAAACTGGATCACCCCCTCCCAGCCAGAGACTCTCACACTTATCCCGATTGATCATGGGCCCGGATGCCTCCGAGTAGCGATCCACTTCAGACATCACGTACTCCGCCTCCCCTATTGAGGATATGAAAATGGTGACATCGTCAGCATACGCTACTACCCTCAGAGTGGCTTCCGGCGCCGCCCGATCCATCCCGACTCCCGCCAACGGTCCACGATCGATCCGCCTAAGAAAGGGATCAATCGCGAACACGTATAAAAGCGGGTTTAAAGGACAACCCTGGCGGACGCCAGACCCAACCTCAAAAGAGCAGCCAGACCAACCGTTCACAAGCGGGAAACTCTCTGCCCCTGCATATAAGATCTTTAACCAATCGACAAACCCCCCTGGCAGGCCATACTTCAGAAGGACCGACCAGAGGTTCTCATGGTTCACCCGATCAAATGCCTTTGCTTGATCTAAGGACAGCATGTACCCCCTCCAGTAGCCTGCTCTACTCTGCTCCACTGCCTCTCAGACACCAAGTACAGCACTAAAAGTGCTGCGGCTTGGAACCGAGCAATGCTGAGCCACCAAAAGGAGTTGGGGTGCAAATTTTACCAGCCTATTAAAAAGTATCTTGGCCAGAATCTTTCTGTCCGTATTAAGAAGTGCTATGGGACGCCAGTTCTCAATACGGCTCGGATCTTTACCCTTTGATAGAAGAATCAGAGCTGACCTCCTCATTGACCGAGGCAGAGTGCCCGAGGATAAACACTCATTGAATACCTCAGTCAAGAGGGGACATAAAGAGTCCTTAAAGGTCTTATAAAACTCGGATGTTAAGCCATCCGGGCCTGGCAACTTCTTCAGAGCTAACCCTTCCACCACCAGGATAACTTCCTCCTTCCTGATCTCTTCTACCAAACCGTCAAAAGAGAGGTGAGCTCCTGACTCAGGGGTGACCCCAGCCAGGAAAGCCGACATCCTGTCCCGATCCAGATCCCTCCTCCCCAAGAGGCGCGAGTAAAAGGATCTAACGACTTCCAGGATCCCTGATCTGGACCTGCTCAGGGATCCCGTACTATCGACCAGTCCTGTTATTAACTTACTCTTCACTGACATCTTACAATTTCTGTAGGGGTCGGGTGAGCGGTACCTCCCGAAGTCCCTCTCAAAAACTAAAGATGTGTGCCTATCATACTGGCACCTCTTGAGCAAGGATTTCACCCTGGAGATATCCTCGCGGCTACCACCAGTCGAGACCAGATGCTCGAGTTTCCTCCTCAGACCCTGATACAGGCGGTAGCTGTCCAGGGACCTGAGGCTCGAGAGCCGGCGGAAGAACTTTGCAGCCCGATCTTTGAATATCTCCCACCACTCTGACGTAGTATCACAGAGATCCAGTAAAGGTACCTGACTCTGAAGGAAGTCCTCAAAGGATTGTCTCACCTCTGCTTCCTCCAAGACACCCGAATTCAGCTTCCAATAACCTCTTCCCATTTGGGGGGATTCTGAAATATTCAGAGAAAACATAATCAAACAGTGATCGGAGAATTCCACCTCCACAACCCTTAAGGGCGAAAAGGTAGCCCCCTCCTTCAAATAAAACTTATCTATTCTAGACCTGATCTGACTACCTCTATAGAAAGTGAAACCCCCGTGGCCTGGGGTATGCCTAATGTGGACATCCTCCAGACGAGCCTCACTAGCTACTCTATTCAGAAAAATACTATCATATGTCAGCCGGTTTCTGGTGCCTCTACTGTCTTGGGGCCTTGTGACAGTATTAAAGTCCCCACCAAAAACCACCTGCCGGCTTGTAAAAAGGAAAGGCTTAATCCTCATAAAGAGACATTTCCTGTCCCACCTGGACTGGGGCCCGTAGATATTAATCAGGCGCAATTCCTGTCCCTTCATGAGGACATCCAAGATCAAACACCTCCCCATTTCTAATTCAATTACTCGTCGGCATTCTACCGGTACGGTAAAAATGACCGCCACTCCGCTATACGGCTCAGCCGCTAGAGACCAGTAGGAGGGCCCTGGTCTCCACTCCCTCTTGGCTTTATAATTCGCTGCCAAATCTGGCAGCCTGGTCTCTTGCAAAAACAAAATGTCAGCATCAACACGGCTCAGAAAATCGAAGGCTGTGAAACGAGCCGCATCCGACTTAATGCTGGCGACATTAACCACTTAAGGACCACAGGTTTATACCCCCCTAAAGACCAGGCCCTTTTTTACAAATCGGCACTACACTACTTTCTCCGTTTATTGCTCGGTCATGCAACTTACCACCCAAATGAATTTTACCTCCTTTTCTTCTCACTAATAGAGCTTTCATTTGGTGGTATTTCATTGCTGCTGACATTTTTACTTTTTTTGTTATTAATCGAAATTTAACGATTTTTTTGCAAAAAAATGACATTTTTCACTTTCAGTTGTAAAATTTTGCAAAAAAAAAACGAGATCCATATAGAAATTTTGCTCTAAATTTATAGTTCTACATGTCTTTGATAAAAAAAAAATGTTTGGGTAAAAAAAAAATGGTTTGGGTAAAAGTTATAGCGTTTACAAACTATGGTACAAAAATGTGAATTTCCGCTTTTTGAAGCAGCTCTGACTTTCTGAGCACCTGTCATGTTTCCTGAGGTTCTACAATGCCCAGACAGTACAAACACCCCACAAATGACCCCATTTCGGAAAGTACACACCCTAAGGTATTCGCTGATGGGCATAGTGAGTTCATAGAACTTTTTATTTTTTGTCACAAGTTAGCGGAAAATGATGATTTATTTATTTTTATTTTTTTTTCTTACAAAGTCTCATATTCCACTAACTTGTGACAAAAAATAAAAACTTCTATGAACTCACTATGCCCATCACGAAATACCTTGGGGTCTCTTCTTTCCAAAATGGGGTCACTTGTGGGGTAGTTATACTGCCCTGGCATTCTAGGGGCCCAAATGTGTGGTAAGGAGTTTGAAATCATATTCTGTAAAAAATGACCTGTGAAATCCGAAAGGTGCTCTTTGGAATATGGGCCCCTTTGCCCACCTAGGCTGCAAAAAAGTGTCACACATCTGGTATCTCTGTATTCAGGAGAAGTTGAGGAATGTGTTTTGGGGTGTCTTTTTACATATACCCATGCTGGGTGAGATAAATATCTTGGTCAAATGCCAACTTTGTATAAAAAAATGGGAAAAGTTGTCTTTTGCCAAGATATTTCTCTCACCCAGCATGGGTATATGTAAAATGACACCCCAAAACACATTCCCCACCTTCTCCTGAGTACGGCAATACCAGATGTGTGACACTTTTTTGCAGCCTAGGTGGGCAAAGGGGCCCATATTCCAAAGAGCACCTTTCAGATTTCACAGGTCATTTTTTACAGAATTTGATTTCAAACTCCTTACCACACATTCGGGCCCCTAGAATGCCAGGGCAGTATAACTACCCCACAAGTGACCCCATTTTGGAAAGAAGACACCCCAAGGTATTCCGTGAGGGGCATGGCAAGTTCCTAGAATTTTTTATTTTTTGTCACAAGTTAGTGGAAAATTATGATTTTTATTTTTTATTTTTTTTTCATACAAAGTCTCATATTCCACTAACTTGTGACAAAAAATAAAAACTTCCATGAACTCACTATGCCCATCAGCGAATACCTTGGGGTCTCTTCTTTCCAAAATGGGGTCACTTGTGGGGTAGTTATACTGCCCTGGCATTCTAGGGGCCCAAATGTGTGGTAAGGAGTTTGAAATCAAATTCTGTAAAAAATGACGAGTGAAATCCGAAAGGTGCTCTTTGGAATATGGGCCCCTTTGCCCACATAGGCTGCAAAAAAGTGTCACACATCTGGTATCTCTGTATTCAGGAGAAGTTGAGGAATGTGTTTTGGGGTGTCTTTTCACATATACCCATGCTGGGTGAGATAAATATCTTGGTCAAATGCCAACTTTGTATAAAAAAATGGGAAAAGTTGTCTTTTGCCAAGATATTTCTCTCACCCAGCATGGGTATATGTAAAATGACACCCCAAAACACATTCCCCAACTTCTCCTGAGTACGGGGATACCAGATGTGTGACACTTTTTTGCAGCCTAGGTGGGCAAAGGGGCCCATATTCCAAAGAGCACCTTTCGGATTTCACAGGTCATTTTTTACAGAATTTGATTTCAAACTCCTTACCACACATTTGGGCCCCTAGAATGCCAGGGCAGTATAACTACCCCACAAGTGACCCCATTTTGGAAAGAAGAGACCCCAAGGTATTCGCTGATGGGCATAGTGAGTTCATGGAAGTTTTTATTTTTTGTCACAAGTTAGTGGAATATGAGACTTTGTATGAAAAAAAAAACAAAAAAAAAAAACAGCATTTTCCACTAACTTGTGACAAAAAATAAAAAATTCTAGGAACTCGCCATGCCCCTCACGGAATACCTTGGGGTGTCTTCTTTCCAAAATGGGGTAACTTGTGGGGTAGTTATACTGCCCTGGCATTTTCCATGGGCCCTAATGTGTGGTAAGTAGGTAAATGACCTGTGAAATCCTAAAGGTGCTCTTTGGAATATGGGCCCCTTTGCCCACCTAGGCTGCAAAAAAGTGTCACACATGTGGTATCGCCGTATTCAGGAGAAGTTGGGGAATGTGTTTTGGGGTGTCATTTTACATATACCCTTGCTGGGTGAGAGAAATATCTTGGCAAAAGACAACTTTTCCCATTTTTTTATACAAAGTTGGCATTTGACCAAGATATTTCTCTCACCCAGCATGGGTATATGTAAAATGACACCCCAAAACACATTCCCCAACTTCTCCTGAGTACGGCGATACCAGATGTGTGGCACTTTTTGCAGCCTAGATGCGCAAAGGTGCCCAAATTCCTTTTAGGAGGGCATTTTTAGACATTTGGATACCAGACTTCTTCTCACGCTTTGGGGCCCCTAGAATGCCAGGGCAGTATAAATACCCCACATGTGACCCCATTTTGGAAAGAAGACACCCCAAGGTATTCAATGAGGGGCATGGCGAGTTCATAGAAATTTTTTTTTTTTGGCACAAGTTAGCGGAAATTGATATTTTTAATTTTTTTCTCACAAAGTCTCCCGTTCCGCTAACTTGGGACAAAAATTTCAATCTTTCATGGACTCAATATGCCCCTCATGGAATACCTGGGGGTGTCTTCTTTCCGAAATGGGGTCACATGTAGGGTATTTATACTGCCCTGGCATTCTAGGGGCCCTAAAGCGTGAGAAGAAGTCTGGAATATAAATATCTAAAAAATTTTACGCATTTGGTTTCCGTGAGGGGTATGGTGAGTTCATGTGAGATTTTATTTTTTGACACAAGTTAGTGGAATATGAGACTTTGTAAGAAAAAAAAAATAATAATTCCGCTAACTTGGGCCAAAAAAATGTCTGAATGGAGCCTTACAGGGGGGTGATCAATGACAGGGGGGTGATCAATGACAGGGGGTTGATCAATGACAGGAGGTTGATCAATGACAGGGGGGTGATCAATGACAGGGGGGTGATCAGGGAGTCTATATGGGGTGATAACCACAGTCATTGATCACGCCCGTGTAAGGCTTCATTCAGACGTCCGTATGCGTTTTGCGGATCCGATCCATCTATCAGTGCATCCGTAAAAATCATGCGGACATCTGAATGGAGCTTTACAGGGGGGTAATCAATGACAGGGGGGTGATCAATGACAGGGGGGGTGATCAATGACAGGGGGGTGATCAGGGAGTCTATATGGGGTGATCACCACAGTCATTGATCACGCCCCTGTAAGGCTTCATTCAGACGTCCGGATGCGTTTTGCGGATCCGATCCATCTATTAGTGGATCCGTAAAAATCATGCGGACGTCTGAATGGAGCTTTACAGGGGGGTAATCAATGACAGGGGGGTGATCAGGGAGTCTATATGGGGTGATCACCACAGTCATTGATCACGCCCCTGTAAGGCTTCATTCAGACGTCCGGATGCGTTTTGCGGATCCGATCCATCTATCAGTGCATCCGTAAAAATCATGCGGACATCTGAATGGAGCTTTACAGGGGGGTGATCAGGGAGTCTATATGGGGTGATCACCACAGTCATTGATCATGCCCCTGTAAGGCTTCATTCAGACGTCCGGATGCGTTTTGCGGATCCGATCCATCTATCAGTGGATCCGTAAAAATCATGCGGACGTCTGAATGGAGCTTTACAGGGGGGTAATCATTGACAGGGGGGGTAATCAATGACAGGGGGGTGATCAGGGAGTCTATATGGGGTGATCACCACAGTCATTGATCACGCCCCTGTAAGGCTTCATTCAGACGTCCGGATGCGTTTTGCGGATCCGATCCATCTATCAGTGCATCCGTAAAAATCATGCGGACATCTGAATGGAGCTTTACAGGGGGGTGATCAGGGAGTCTATATGGGGTGATCACCACAGTCATTGATCATGCCCCTGTAAGGCTTCATTCAGACGTCCGGATGCGTTTTGCGGATCCGATCCATCTATCAGTGGATCCGTAAAAATCATGCGGATGTCTGAATGGAGCTTTACAGGGGGGTAATCAATGACAGGGGGGTAATCAATGACAGGGGGGTGATCAGGGAGTCTATATGGGGTGATCACCACAGTCATTGATCACGCCCCTGTAAGGCTTCATTCAGACGTCCGGATGCGTTTTGCGGATCCGATCCATCTATCAGTGCATCCGTAAAAATCATGCGGACATCTGAATGGAGCTTTACAGGGGGGTAATCAATGACAGGGGGGTGATCACCACAGTCATTGATCATGCCCCTGTAAGGCTTCATTCAGACGTCCGGATGCGTTTTGCGGATCCGATCCATCTATCAGTGCATCCGTAAAAATCATGCGGACATCTGAATGGAGCTTTACAGGGGGGTAATCAATGACAGGGGGGTGATCACCACAGTCATTGATCATGCCCCTGTAAGGCTTCATTCAGACGTCCGGATGCGTTTTGCGGATCCGATCCATCTATCAGTGGATCCGTAAAAATCATGCGGACGTCTGAATGGAGCTTTACAGGGGGGTAATCAATGACAGGGGGGTAATCAATGACAGGGGGGTGATCAGGGAGTCTATATGGGGTGATCAGGGGCTAATAAGGGGTTAAATAAGTGACGGGGGGGGGTGTAGTGTAGTGTAGTGGTGCTTGGTGCTACTTTACTGAGCTACCTGTGTCCTCTGGTGGTCGATCCAAACAAAGGGGACCACCAGAGGACCAGGTAGCAGGTATATTAGACGCTGTTATCAAAACAGCGTCTAATATACCTGTTAGGGGTTAAAAAAAACACATCTCCAGCCTGCCAGCGAACGATCGCCGCTGGCAGGCTGGAGATCAACTCTCTTACCTTCCGTTCCTGTGAGCGCGCGCGCCTGTGTGCGCGCGTTCACAGGAAATCTCGGCTCACGCGAGATGACGCCTATTGGCGTTAGCGTAGCCTGGGGGAGCCGCCGCGATGACGCCTTTCGGCGTTAGGCGTGCGGCAAGTGGTTAATGGTCGCCAGAGTCAGCAGAGGTACCGCCATAAAGAGTAGTTAAATTAGACGGCCTTCTTCCCATCCTTCTCCCCCCTCCCGGGGCTACCTTCTAGAGCAGCACGACCTCGCTTGAGGGAGATAGTGGTATCCATCTCTGCCACCACCACCTCCCTCTGCGCACCACTCCTGGCTTTCTCAGTCTCAGGGCCCAGTTTTGCCACCCCTCTTGAGGACCTTGCATCCCCACCAGAGGGGGGCGCGGGGCCCCCTGAAGGCTCTCCCTCCTTCGCCCCCGGCCCTTCACCTTCAACCTCCTCCTCAGCAGAGGAGGCAGAGGTCTCATCCAAGATGAGGTACCGGTTGGAGAGCTCCAGAGGGGAGCCGGTTACACCTTCCCTGGCAACTTTGGTCGGGCTAGATCTTTTTTTAGTACGCCGTTTCCATCTACTTTGGGACTCTGCCCCACTACCCTCTGCAGAACTTTCGTATTGCGAGGACAGAGTCTCTTCGGCCCGATCCAGTCTCTCAATCTCCTCCTCCAGCTCGCTGCCCCCTAGGGTCTCGGATTCAGGAGGGGCAGTCGTTTAGGAAGGAGCGGGCATCACCCCAGGACGGGGTTCCTCCCCCTCCCTCTCCGCCTGACGCCTCTATCTCCGCCTCTGCTGGGACGGGTTGTTCCGGTTCCTCACTGACCCCTTAACTCCACTGCCTTTGCCAGTACCCGCCTCAGCCGAAGGGACCTCCCGGCCCGCTCCTGCATGAGCTCGGGCCACATTGGCCTCAGAGAGAGGACAGCTTCTGAAGGGGTGCCTGAGCTCCCCACACAGGTTGCATCTAATCTCCTCACAAGATGCAGCAAGATGACCTGTCCCCCCACACAACGCGCACTTCTGCACTTGGCAGCTGGCGCTGAAGTGTGTGGGGCTGCCGCACTTGTGACAGAGCTTAGGCTGCCCCCTGTAGAAAACCAAGATCCTGTCTCGGCCGATAAAGGCAGATGATGGAATGTGGGAAACTGTACTACCCAGACGCCCAAGCTCGATATTAAATGTCCAGGCACCCGACCAAATGCCAAACTCGTCCAGGTTTTTAGCTGGTATTCCCTGGACCTCTCCGTACCTTCCCAGCCAGGTCATGATGTCAATACAAGAGAGCGACTCGTTACGGGTCAGCACGGTCACTCTCTTGACCTTACTTTGGCGGGTTATCGATTTTGCAACGAAACCACGCCAGTCCGGCATGTTCTTCACCAGCTCATATCCGGACCAGAAGAGCTCAAGCCCCTTCGGCCGGACAAAGCTGATGTCAAACTCCTTGGAGCCAAAAGGATGGATCAAGGCAAAGATGTCAGTTGCCCTGAAACCCATCCCAAGCAGGAGCTCCACTACCCTCTTTCTAGTAGGGCAAGCTTCATCGCTACTCCACTTGAGACAGACCACATTCCGTCTTGCTCCAGGGCCGGTTGTGGGTGAAGACCAGGTGGTCTCGCCCCCGTTCTGTTCTCGGAAGGTCCGAACGCCATGTCTGTTGAACCAGAATGAAAATTCCACATTTTTCCCCCGGCTCCCCCCCCACCTGCCACAAGTGTCGCACCGGATCCCCCTGAGGGGGGCACACAGGGGGGGCCGCCACTTTTCCAGCAGCAGGACCAACCCCAGTATCCACCCCCCCACCAGGACCCCGAACGACCCCCGAACCTTCGCCTGTCCCCAAACACACAACTGGGCCAGCTGGGGCAACGACATTAACATTTTTCCTTTTATACACCTCCACCTCAGCCTCAGTGGTCCCTACCACCACATCCTCGGCTTCATAGGCGTTTTCATGGTGGACTGCGACCTTTGCCACTATGCTCCCCATCCCCCCCTCTTCTGAGGAGGACAGAGAGGACGCGGCGATTTCCACCCCCCTATATACCCTATGTACAGTAGTTGCAACTTTATTTGTTTTATTCGTTTTAATGTCCTCACAACGTCCTTCTTTCTTGCCTTCTTTCTTGCCTTTATCCATAACACTGGGGCTCCCTTTCCCCAGGGGACCCGGCTGGAACAGGCGCTCTGCGGCACCACTGCCCCCCCGCCACGTCAGCCCAGCACAAAGCCACTGCCGCAGGAGCCCCGCCCCTCCCATCCCCGCCCATGGACACGCCCTCAGGCACTCCCAGGGGCATGCCCGCAGATTCCCCCACCGCCCAGGCCCCGCCCCCCCCCACCGCCGGTACAATGACACCAGCAGGGGTAGGAGCAATGAGCACATGAGCAGCAGAAGAGGTAGGGGCAGAGAAGGAAGCCACAGGACCCCCGGCACCCGTCACCTCGCACATGGCGACGGACGTATGGACCCCGCCCCCCCGCCCACAGATACGCCACCAGGTACACCCAGAGGCGTGACGGCAGATGTCCCCCCCGCCCTGGCCCCGCCCCCCTCCACCGCCGATGCACTAACACAGGCGGAGGGGGCGACGGGAGACACAGGCGCACAGGGCCCAACGGGGGCAGAGGAAGCAAGGACCACACCACCATCCAAGGCAGGAGGGGTGGCTACAAAATCGTCACACCAAACACTTATCCAGCATTCCGGTGGAGGCAGCGGCGGTGGGCAGGGCCACACCCAATGCAGCCACGCCCCCCCCCCCCTCCTCTCGCTTTCGGCACCAGCTTGTGCGGCTTTTCAGCCGCTCCCACCTTGCCCCCCCTGCTACTGCAAACAGGGTCGGCGTCCGACGCCATCTTTTTCACACAGATTAAATTACTTTTAACTACATTCTCTATATTCTCCCCACTCCCACGCTCTGGTTCCACTGTAGAAACCAGGCTAGGGGGATAGTGGGGTTAGCCCCCTGAGCCGACTTTGCAGCCGGTCCAGAGGGCAGTGGATAAAACACATACACATAGTTCACTTCTTTGTTTTTCTTTGCCTCTTTTTGTTTTTGTTTCTGTCTCTTTTTTTTTCTTGCAGGTTCGTCCTCCAATAATTCCTCTCCAAAAACAAGTCTGTCAACATGAGCCCGGGGGGACTCTAGGTAACGTATTTGCTCCATTAACTGTCCCACTGCTCTCACTGACCTCTTCCTCATCTGAGCTAGTGGGGGGGAGACGGACCTGCTCGGGCCGGATCCCAGAATCTGCCGGCCCTGCAGGCTGTCCCCCCAGGCTCACTATGGTATCCTCCTTATCTGAGGAAACTTTTTTCATTTCTGCAAATCTCTTTTCATTCCTTAGTTTTTCTTCAAAGGGGCCACTATTTTGCAATATGTCGGCCCTCCTATCCTCCATCTCCCTTATCTCAGCCTTCAGAGTCCTGATCTTTGCCGCTATTTCAGGCCTTTTCACCTTGGAGGCTTTGTCAGCTTTTTGTCTTTCACTTATAATATCACTCTGGAGTTTTTTTAAGGTCTTACCAGCCTCTTCATACTCCCGGAGGTGGGCTGTGATGCGGGAACTGTACTGGGCAACCGACTCCCTGGGCCTCATAGTACCCCAGTCGGCCTCCATCAAACCCGACCCACCTCCAGGAGCACCCCGCATACCTTCAGGAGGGCTTCGCCCCTGGGGGCCGCAGGGGACACTTCCACATGACCCCTGCTTGATCTTCTGACCCCTGGAGCAACAGATGGAGCAGAGGCCGGTAGTTCACCTCCCCTAATCCCCACCGGCCTACCCCGGGAAGCAGGATCCTGAGCCTTGCCTGAGCGCATGGCCCGGGCCCCTACCAGCTCCCTAGGGAGAGGCAGGGCCTGGGCTGGGGAGAAAGGTGGAAAACCTCCCCACAAGCCTGGTTCCTCCCAGGGGATTAAGGTGTTGAAAAATCTACCTGGGGCCTTAACGAGGTGGAATTTGTCAGGAGCTGCTGCACACACACCCTTCCTCCTCAGCTGCAGACACCAGACACGCCCACGCCTGAATCTCTGCTATGGAAACTCTTTTTTATTAGAAAAATGCAAAACTTTACGGACGAGAAAACAAACAGAACAGCTTCTCAGCTGGCCCAGCCTCACTCATACTCACATTCATACCAATACCCTATAAAAACTATATACAAACTATATACAAATGCTAAAAAAGAAATGAAACTTACTTAGCCGGTTCAGCTGTAAAACCCAAAAAGAAAAACTTGACTACTCGTCAATAAAACGAAAACGCAAATAAGACTAATAAAACAATAACAATAATAATAATAATAATAATAATAATAAAAATAATAATACAAAACAAACAAATTTTTTTATTTTTATTTTATTTTTATTTTATATAACACATAAAGCAAAACAAACCTTTTTACCTCCCTAATCTAGCCCTAACCCCCACTACCTACTCCATCACCCTTCACTTATCACCCAAGGCTGACCTTCGCCTCACGTCTCTTTCGTGTCCGCATAGTCCAAGGCCAGCCCTACCTCCACCACCCACATCTAGCCCCTCGCCCCATGTCCTCCCATGTCCGCATAGTCCAGGGCTAGATGCAGGCCTCCCCACTTCAAAACACACATAAAACACATAAAAGCACAAATAAAAGACCCCTTCCCTCACCCACCCAACCTAACTAGCCCCAACTCATCCTATCCTAATAAACAACATAAACAACATAACTATTTAACACACACTGCAAAATATTCTAATATACAGAACTACCCGAAGGCCCAAGCTCGGTCTCTGTAAGCCTTTCTTCAAAGCTCAAAATCCCACAAAACAAAAATCTACGGTGAAAGCGTCAGCCCACCACCAGGAAACGTATGACTAGGCTAGGGTACGCTAAAAGCAAAGCCTCTCCAGAGGAGAGAGGTCCTACTGGTACCCATTCTCTCATACTCCAAAGAACGCACCTTGACCAGGTCCCCCTCCAGTAGCCTGCTCTACTCTGTTCCATTGCCTCTCGGACACCGAGTACAGCACTAAAAGTGCTGCGGCCTGGAACCGAGCAATGCTGAGCCACCGAAAGGAGCTGGGGTGCAAATTTCACCAGCCTATTAAAAAGTATCTTGGCCAGAATCTTTCTGTCCGTATTAAGAAGTGCTATGGGAGGGGGGGCGGAGCTTGTGCCGGATGAAGATGGTCGCATAGCTCTCAGCTCTGTGAAGAGAATCGTCCCTAACGCCAGCTAACATAAGCTATCAGTGGCGAAAATGGTTAAAATCGGGAATGCCAGACATGGAGACACCCCTGCTCCCTGCAAAAATCAAATCGCTAGCGGGGACATGGAGAAATTTCTTAAAAAAGCCGCTTCAACAGTAGCTGCAAGGGAACCTAAGATGGCGCCGTCACCACAGACAAAAGCCCCGAAGCGCTCATCAGCACATGCGGAGGAAGACAGCGACTTAGAAGATACACAACCCAGCGCAGATCTCCCGATTACAAGGAAATACCTTGACAATGCTCTGAACAGAGTAATGGAGCCGATCCATGCAGAGCTGTCAGCATGCCGGCATGAGGTGAGACTGATCGGGGACCGGGTGGAAAGCCTGGAGCTGCATGAGACAGAGATCTTAAATCATCAATCTGCGGTGTCGGACTCCCTCCGTCAGTGCGCAGTGTATCTAAATGACCTCCATAGTTCACTAGAAGACCAGGACAATAGGGGGCGCCGAAACAACCTGAGATTCAGGGGAGTGCCTGAATCGGTCCCCCCTGGCGACATTACAGCTACCATACTTGAAATCTGCGGGTCATTGCTGGGCCCCAACTTCCCACAAGAAGTAACCATAGAACGGGCACACAGAGCCCTGAGACCCAAGCCTAAGCCAGCCGAACCGCCCAGGGACATCATTTGTAAGTTCCTCAACTTTCAAGTTAAAGCAGCCATCTTGGATGCCGCACGTAATCATCCCGATTTTTCGTTTGAAGAATCCAAGATTGATATCTACCGGGACCTAGCCCCTTCAACTCTGAGGAAGCGCAGGTCCCTCAAGCCCTTAACAGATTGGCTCCGGTCCAAAAAAATCTTATATAGGTGGTCCTACCCATTTGGCCTGTCCTTCACCTACGCGGGCAAAAGAGTCAATATCTCCTCATTCACAGATCTTGCAGTCGCCTATGATCATCTGAAAGTGCCTCCTATGCCGATCGAGAATTGGGAACTTTTTCAAGATCTATGCACCCTGCCGGATATTCCCAAAGTGGCCCCTTTTGAAGTGCTACGTACCCCGAAGTCCTCCCGCTCCAAAAAAAGAAATCTTCAGCTCACTCCAAGAAGTCTCTCTCAGGAACAATAGATGATTCTATTTGTCTGTTTCTTATAGATCTAGGCTATGATAGTAGTTGAATGACATGTTATAATGTTAACCTAGGTCATGAGATTTCACTGCTAGTATGTTCCCACATATATAGCCCGCTTTACTATCTTTAGAGCTGTTTCCATTTTCGCCTTAGCATAACCTTGTCCTAGGCATTATACGTTCTCCTTATCGGTCTATTGACCAAATAACCCCCTACTGATTAGGATCATGATATATCCTATGTTTTCTCATTTTTTGTTTGTTTAACCATTTGTGTTATGTCCCCTTTTCCTTCTTCTAAACCAAGGTGTCTGCTTCTTTCACTGATATGGAGTGAATGCCTCTCACACTCAGCCTCTTTGACACACGGGACAGCCGACCCTCACAAACCTGATATTATCTCTCAGTTAAGGCCTCATCAGCCACAAGGTAAATCCACACACACCATATTAAATGGCTGACTTGTCGGTGGCTTCTTATAATGTCAAAGGTTTTCACTCCCCCTCAAAACGGAGCCAGATCTTTGCCATTCTAAGAAAAGCTGGGGCCGGAGTGTTATTCTTACAAGAGACACACTTCCGCTTCAACCACTACCCTGACATGCGGTTCTCTCACTACTCCAACTGGTACCACTGTGGGAGCAGCTCTTCTGCTTCTTGTGGAGTTAGTATAGGGCTACAAAGGAAAATCCCTTTTAAATTTATCAGCCAAAATCTAGACCCAGAGGGCAGATTTATTTTGCTCAAAGGCACTATAGGGCCGCAAATATATACTTTTATTAACATATACGCCCCAAACTCCAACCAATCCCGTTGGTTTTCTGATATCTTCCCTGTTATAGAATCTTTCAAGGAGGGTATAGTGATTGCGGGGGGTGATCTGAACGTGGCACTTTTTCCACAATTAGACATTTCTTCTCATAAATCAGTTCACTCTAAAAAGTCTCTAAAAACTATTAGAAATATCCTCTGGGATTTGCACCTAATAGATGTGTGGCGATCTCATAATCCTAATACCTTAGATTTTACTTTTTACTCCCCAACACATGGCACTTATCACAGATTGGATTATCTGTTCATTTCCAAAGAGCACGTCCACTTGTGCAGGGAGGCATCCATTGGCTCAATTCATGTGTCAGACCATTCCCCAATATATATTAAGGTTTTGGCCCCTAATGAAACACCTTCGTGTTTTAATTGGCGATTAAATGAATCCCTTTTGGGTTACCAGGATTCAGTCGAGCAAATTTCCAAACATATCACTGAATATTTTTCCCTAAATGAAAGTTCCAAATTATCAGTTAATACTTTGTGGGACATAAGCCTGTAATTAGGGGACATTTCATAAATATAGGCACGCACCACAAGAGAATGAGGGAAAGAGAAATAGACAACACCCTAGAAAATATCCAGAGACTCGAATCTCAACACAAAAATAATTCCTCTGACACCAAACTTCAGGAGTTATCGGAATATAGGGCCAAACTTAAAACCCTTCTAACATCTAGAGCAGCTAAATACTACATGAGCACCCAACACAATTTTTTTGCGCACAGTGACAAGGCCACTAAGTTTGTAATGAACAGGGTTAAAGGGAGGAGGTCGGCAAACTACGTCCACCAACTTTCCTCACAGGATGGGACTCCAATATTCTCGGTTAGCCAGATTGCAGCCCAATTCCGCTCCTTTTACAAAGATCTTTACAATCTCCCCACAACAATGAACCCAGAAGCTCGCGCCTCAAGTACATTATCATTTCTGTTAGCCGCCAAACTACCTAACATTTCCACAAATCAAAAATCGAGTTTAGAAGCCCCTTTTTCCCTAAATGAGCTCAAAAAAGCAATGCATCAAATGCCGACAGGGAAAAGTCCAGGCCCTGATGGACTTCCGTTAACATACTATAAAACGTTTCAGGAACTCCTTCTCCCCCACCTTCTAGAAGTCTGTAATCAGTCCCTTAAGGGTATCCCTCTTTCAAGGGATATGACAGCGGCCCAAATTACCTTAATTCCTAAAGAAGGGAAAGACGCCAAATTATGCTCCAGCTACAGGCCCATTTCCCTCCTAAACATAGATCTCAAGCTCCTGGCCAAAATGTTAGCTAACAGGCTAGCTATATTACTTCCTCAACTTGTTCATGGGGATCAGGTGGGCTTTGTTCGCAATAGAGAAGGCAAGGACAATACTACCAGAGTGATTAATACCCTCTGCCATGTTAAACGGAAATCCTCTCCTCTGCTTTTACTCAGCACGGATGCTGAGAAAGCATTCAATAGGGTGAACTGGTCGTATTTAAAGCAAGTATTGCCGAGTTTTGGTCTACCTGATCCCTTTATCAAAGCAACATTTTCGATGTATGAACAAGCAACTGCATCAGTTCTAGTTAACGGCAATTTATCCTCCCCTTTTGCTATTAGAAATGGGACCCGTCAAGGTTGCCCCCTTTCACCCCTCCTTTTTATTTTGGCTCTCGAGCCGCTGCTTGAAACTATAAGACTGGACCGGGAGGTTGTGGGTTTATGTGTGGGAGGTAAAGAACAGAAAGTAGCTGCCTTTGCAGATGACGTACTTATGATGATGACTAATCCGAAGATATCCCTTCCACGAATTCAATCTCACCTTAACATATACAGCGCCATATCAGACTTCAATTGGTCTTCTCCCAGTATCACATATTTGGGGGTCAAGATTAGCCCAGAAATAAATGATCTCTTTTCTCTCAACTATACTCCCTTGAAAAAATCACTTATTGAATCAATAGATAATCTGGCACGTACCAACCCAACACTTTCTTGGTTTGGTCGCAAAAACCTTCTCTCCTCCTTAATACTTCCCCGGCTTACCTACTTACAGCAAGTCCTCCCTATCCCTGTCCCTAAACATTATTATGATGAAATTACGAAAAAGTTCAGGTCATTCATCTGGAGTGGGAAGAAAGCGAGACTCTCGTTTACCCTCCTTACCAAACCTAGACATGCAGGGGGAATAGGCCTTCCAAACCCTGAGCTGTACGGGAAAGCTATTCTTCTTTCACGCGCAATAGCCTGGTTAAGCCCTTCTCCTGCTTCTGCTGTGGTTCAGATGGAATTAGGCATTTTGAATAGCTCACCTAGAGCACTTATCTTGGGGCATAAGACGGTCTTTCCTGGCCGCATGTCTCATTATCCAATTCTTAGAGCCACTCTGGAGGCATGGAAATGGTTATCATCCACGCATTGCTCGATCCCATTCCCCTCGCCCTTACTGTCCATAACAGACGTCATAAATACAGCTCCCCCTTCCTTAAGAGGCTCAACTTCTTTAGGGTTGATTTCCTCTTCAATTCCAATAATTTCCCTGGCCCTACCTGCTGGATTATGGATGGACTCGAAAGACACTAATGCTCTGTTAAACCCTTATCCGCGAGATTTTCTCTCTGTGGCTTATCTCAGAGCCTATCTAAAGCAACACATTAAAGTGGGTGACCTTATCCGCCCTCTAGTCTGGTTAGAGGCTCTGATTTCCTCACAAACAATACCCAGAAAACTCATCTCACTGATATACAGTAAGCTGCGCTTACCTCCCATGATAGCTAAACCATCCTTTATTAGGCAATGGGAACTAGATTTAAACATCATAATTCCCTACGCATACCTACCTAAATTACTAGAATCCCCACATGGTGTTTCCCGCTGTGTCAGAATTCAGGAAAACAGTTATAAAATTCTTACTAGATGGTACAATACGCCGGAAAAGACAGCAAGATACACAGGGTCCACACCTGATACCTGCCTGAGGTGCCAGGGAGAGAAGGGAACTTTCCTACATATTTGGTGGACATGTCCGCTTATATATGAATGGTGGCGTGAGGTATTCTTAATTGCTAATAAAGTCTGTGGTTCTTCGATCCAACTTTCCCCGCAAATTGCACTTCTTTCCTTCTCTCAGGAAAAGGAGACTCTCAAACAGCCATTTGTATTCTCACAAATGATACTGGCGGCTCGTCTCCAACTCCCTAAATACTGGCTACAACCGACAACCCCTCCTTTAGATCAGTGGATTCAAAAGATTGATCAGATTCACAGATTTGAGGAACTTTCTTCTTGGGAAACTCGCACACATATAATATTCCTCAAAAAATGGATCAAATGGTCCAACTACAGAACCCCTAAATCCCAGAGCACTATTGGTGTCTAAATATTTTGGTGCACACAAACTACCATCTTCCACATCCTCTCAACACGTCCAATGCCCTGACTATCAGACCTCTACATTCTAAATAGTAGACCAAAATACCTTTGCATCTGATTTCACTACCCTTCAGTATATTTGGCATTGTACCCAGTATTAATTACCTTTCAACTGTTGCTGGAATGTCTCAAGCCTCTACTGTATGACATGTAAGCTAACCCATGTACTGTGTTATATAGATTTATTCGCTATGGTCTCACTCTGTACTTACTTATACTATGACGTAGCCTGCAAACATATACCTTGGTATTCCTGTTACCTCCTGTTATACTTGAAAATTTACAATAAAAATATAAAAAAAAAAAAAAAAGAAGTGCTATGGGACGCCAGTTCTCAATACGGCTCGGATCCTTACCCTTTGATAGAAGGATCAGAGCTGACCTCCTCATTGACCGAGGCAGAGTGCCCGAGGATAAACACTCATTGAATACCTCAGTCAAGAGGGGACATAAAGAGTCCTTAAAGGCCTTATAAAACTCGGATGTTAAGCCATCCGGGCCTGGCGACTTCTTCAGAGCTAACCCTTCCACCGCCAGGATAACTTCCTCCTTCCTGATCTCTTCTACCAAACCGTCAAAAGAGAGGTGAGCTCCTGACTCAGGGGTGACCCCAGCCAGGAAAGCCGACATCCTGTCCCGATCCAGATCCCTCCTCCTCAAGAGGCAGGAGTAAAAGGATCTAACGACTTCCAGGATCCCTGATCTGGACCTGTTCAGAGACCCCGTACTATCGACCAGTCCTGTTATTAACTTACTCTTCACTGACATCTTACAATTTCTGTAGGGGTCGGGCGAGCGGTACCTCCCAAAGTCCCTCTCAAAAACTAAAGATGTGTGCCTATCATACTGGCACCTCTTGAGCAAAGAATTCACCCTGGAGATATCCTCGCGGCTACTACCAGTCGAGACAAGATGCTCGAGTTTCCTCCTCAGACCCTGATACAGGCGGTAGCTGTCCAGGGACCTGAGGCTCGAGAGCCGGCGGAAGAACTTTGCAGCCCGATCTTTGAATATCTCCCACCACTCTGACTTAGTATCACAGAGATCCAGCAAAGGTACCTGACTCTGAAGGAAGTCCTCAAAGGATTGTCTCACCTCTGCTTCCTCCAAGACACCCAAATTCAGCTTCCAATAACCTCTTCCCATTTGGGGGGATTCTGAAATATTCAGAGAAAACATAATCAAACAGTGATCGGAGAATTCCACCTCCACAACCCTTAAGGGCGAAAAGGTAGCCTCCTCCTTCAAATAAAACCTATCTATTCTAGACCTGATCTGACTACCTCTATAGAAAGTGAAACCCCCGTGGCCTGGGGTATGCCTAATGTGGACATCCTCCAGACGAGCCTCACTAGCTACTCTATTCAGAAAAATACTATAACAAGTCAGCCGGTTTCTGGTGCCTCCCCTGTCTTGGGGCCTTGTGACAGTATTAAAGTCCCCACCAAAAACCACCTGCCGGCTTCTAAAAAGGAAAGGCTTAATCCTCATAAAGAGACATTTCCTGTCCCACCTGGACTGGGGCCAGTAGATATTAATCAGGCGCAGTTCCTGTCCCTTCATGAGGACATCCAAGATCAAACACCTCCCCATTTCTAATTCAATTACTCATCGGCATTCTACCAGTGCGGTAAAAATGACCGCCACTCTGCTATACAGCTAAGCCGCAAGAGACCAGTAGGAGGGCCCTGGTCTCCACTCCCTCTTGGCTTTATAAATCGCTGCCAAATCTGGCAGCCTGGTCTCTTGCAAAAACAAAATGTCAGCTTCAACACGGCTCAGAAAATCGAAGGCTGTGAAACGAGCCGCATCCGACTTAATGCTGGCGACATTAATGGTCGCCAGAGTCAGCAGAGCGGGTACCGCCATAAAGAGTAGTTAAATTAGACGGCCTTCTTCCCATCCTTCTCCCCCCTCCCGGGGCTGCCTACTAGAGCAGCACGACCTCTCTTGAGGGAGATAGTGGTATCCATCTCTGCCACCACCACCTCCCTTTGCACACCACTCCTGGCTTTATCAGTCTCAGGACCCGGTTTTGCCACCCCTCCTGAGGACCTTGCATCCCCACCAGAGGGGGGCGCGGGGCCCCCTGAAGGCCCTCCCTCCTTCGCCCCTGGCCCCTCACCTTCAACCTCCTCCTCAGCAGAGGAGGCAAAGGTCTCATCCAAGATGAGGTACCGGTTGGAGAGCTCCAGAGGGGAGCCGGTTACACCTTCCCTGGCAACTTTGGTCGGGCTAGATCTTTTTTTAGTACGCCGTTTCCGTCTACTTTGGGACTCTGCTCCACTACCCTCTGCAGAACTTTCGTAGTGCGAGGACAGAGTCTCTTTGTCCCGATCCAGTCTCTCAATCTCCTCCTCAAGTTCGCTGCCCCCTAGGGTCTCGGATTCAGGAGGGGCAGTCGTTTGGGAAGGAACGGGCATCACCCCAGGACGGGGTTCCTCCCCCTCCCTCTCCGCCTGACGCCTCTCTCTCCGCCTCTGCCGGGACGGGTTGTTCCGGTTCCTCACTGACCCCTTAACTCCACTGCCTTTGCCTGTATCCGCCTCAGCCGAAGGGACCTCCCGGCCCGCTCCTGCATGAGCCCGGGCCGCATTGGCCTCAGAGAGAGGACAGCGACTGAAGGGGTGCCCGAGCTCCCCACACAGGTTGCATCTAATCTCCTCACAAGATGCAGCAAGATGACCTGTCCCCCCACACAACGCGGACTTCTGCACTTGGCAGCTGGCGCTGAAGTGTGTGGGGCTGCCGCACTTGTGACAGAGCTTAGGCTGCCCCCTGTAGAAAACCAAGATCCTGTCTCGGCCGATAAAGGCAGATGATGGAATGTGGGAAACTGTACTACCCAGACGCTTAAGCTTGATATTAAATGTTCAGGCACCCGACCAAATGCCAAACTCGTCCAGGTTTTTAGCTGGTATTCCCTGGACCTCTCCGTACCTTCCCAGCCAGGTCATGATGTCAATACAAGAGAGCGACTCGTTACGGGTCAGCACGGTCACTCTCTTGACCTCACTCTGGCGGGTTATCGCTTTTGCAACGAAACCACGCCAGTCCGGCATGTTCTTCACCAGCTCATATCCGGACCAGAAGAGCTCAAGCCCCTCCGCCCGGACAAAGCTGATGTCAAACTTCTTGGAGCCAAAAGGATGGATCAAGGCAAAGATGTTGGTTGCCTTGAAACCCATCCCAAGCAGGAGCTCCACTACCCTCTTTCTAGTAGGGCAAGCTTCATCGCTACTCCACTTGAGACAGACCACATTCCGTCTTGCTCCAGGGCCGGTTGTGGGTGAAGACCAGGTGGTCTCGCCCCCGTTCTCTTCTCGGAAGGCGCGAACGCCATGTCTGTTGAACCAGAATGAACATTCCACCTTCTTCCCCTCTACGGAAAAGGAGCTCTCCCCCTTTTTGAGGGCCTCCAGCAGTCGCCGCTGCAAGTCACCATTACCAGACCCTGAGAGCGAGGAAGCCAAGGAAGTCAACCCCTCCCCCCCTACAGCCGCAGCCACACTGGCATAACTTCTGCCAGGCGCCACGGACGCAGGAGGGGCAGCAGAACCGGCTCCCCCCCTACCAGTCACAAATGTCGCTCCGGATCCCCCCGAGGGGGCCACACAGGGGGGGCACGCCACTTTTCCAGCAGCAGGACTAACCCCTGCATCCACCCTCCCAACAGGACCCGGAACAATCCCTGAACTTTCACCTGCCCTCAAATACACAGCTGGGCCAGCTGGGGCAATGATATTAACATTTTTCTTTTTATGCACATCCGCCTCCGTGGTCCCTATCACCACATTCTCGGCTTCATAGGTGTTTTCATGGTGGACCGCGACCTCTGCCACTATCCTCCCCATCCCCCCTCTTCTGAGGAGGACAGAGAAGACGCGGCGGCGTCCACCGCCCTGTACACCCTGTGTACAGTCTTTGCAACTTTTTTTGCCTTAAAGGGTTTCTATCACTTCATATGACATAATTAGCTGTCAGACACTAGCGATCTGCTAGTGTCTGCTCTGGCCAACCATCCTACTATAATCACTTGTGGGGCAGCGGTTTTGCTAAAAAACTAACTTTTATAAATATGCTAATGAGCCTCTAGGTGCTATGTGGGCGTCATTAGCACCTAGAGGCTCCGTCTACCTTCATACACAGCGGCCGCCCAGCACGTCCCTCCAGCCCGCCCATGTCCTCCTCCGTGTGACGCAGTGGCCGAATTCTCGCGCATGCGCCGTGCGCGGCTGTATTCGGCGCATTAGAGATGTCTGAGCTCGGAGCGGTCAGACATTCAATGCGCATGCGCGGCTGTATTCGGCGCATGCGCATTGAATGTCTGACCGCTCCGAGCTCAGACATCCCTAATGCGCTAAATACAGCCGCGCACGGCGCATGCGCGAGAATTCGGCCGCTGCGTCACACGGAGGAGGACATGGGCGGGCTGGAGGGACGTGCTGGGCGGCCGCTGTGTATGAAGGTAGACGGAGCCTCTAGGTGCTAATGACGCCCACATAGCACCTAGAGGCTCATTAGCATATTTATAAAAGTTAGTTTTTTAGCAAAACCGCTGCCCCACAAGTGATTATAGTAGGATGGTTGGCCAGAGCAGACACTAGCAGATCGCTAGTGTCTGACAGCTAATTATGTCATATGAAGTGATAGAAACCCTTTAATGTCCTCACTTGGCTGGAGCAGGTGCCCTGTGGCACTACTGCTCCCAGACATGCCAACCCTGCACAAAGTAGCAGCCACGGCTGCAGGAGCCCCGCCTCTCCCATCCCCGCCCATGGACACTCTCCCAGGCTCTCCCAGGGGCATGCCTGCAGACTCCCCCACCGCCCAGGCCCCGCTCCCCCCCGCCGCTGGGAAAATGACAGCAGCAGGGGAAGGAGCAAAGAGCGCATGAGCAGCAGAAGAGGCAGGGGCAGAGAAGGAAGCCGCAGGACCCCCGTCACCCGCCACCCCGCACATGGTGGCGGACGCATGAACCCCGCCCCCCCCGCCCACGCACACGCCTCCAGGTACATCCAGAGGCGCGACCGCAGATGTCCCCCCCACCCTGGCCCTGCCCCCCTCCACCGCCGATGCACTAACACAGGCGGAGGGGGCGGCGGGAGACACAGGCACACGGGGTCCAACGGGGGCAGAGGAAGCAAAGACCACACCACCATCCAAGGCAGGAGGAGTGGCGACAAAATCGGCACACCGCCGCACCCCCACCAAACACTTATCCAGCATTCCGGTAGAGGCAGCGGCGGTGGGCGGGGCCACACCCAATGCAGCCACGCCCCCCCCTCCTCTCGCTTTCGCCACCAGCTTGTCCGGCTTTTCAGCCGCTCCCACCTTGCCGCCCCTGCTACTGCAAACAGGGTCGGCGTCCGACGCCATCTTTTTCACACAGATTAAATTACTTTTTGCTACATTCTCTCTATTCTCCCCACTCCCACGCTCTGGTTCCACTGTAGAAACCAGGCTAGGGGGGATGGTGGGGTTAGCCCCCTGAGCCGACTTTGCAGCCGGTCCAGAGGGCAGTGGATAGGACACATACACCCAGTTCACTTCTTTGCTTGCCTCTTTTTGTTTCTTCTTTGCTTCTTTTTGTTTCTGTCTCTTTTTTGCAGGTTCATCCTCCAACAATTCATCCCCAAAAACAAGCCCGTCTACATGAGCCCGGGCAGGGGCGTAACTAGAAGTGACTGGGCCCCACAGCAAATATTTGTAAGGGCCCCCCCCCCCACCAGCGCGCTTCGCACCTTCCTCCTCCTGTGTAAACCCCACTCCTTTGGCACAGTGTAGCGGTATACTGTATATTGTGGGGCACAGTGTAGCGGTATACTGTATATTGTGGGGCACAGTGTAGCGGTATACTGTATATTGTGTGGCACAGTGTAGAGGTATACTGTATATTGTGTGGCACAGTGTAGAGGTATACTGTATATTGTGGGGCACAGTGTAGCGGTATACTGTATATTGTGGGGCACAGTGTAGAGGTATACTGTATATTGTGTGGCACAGTGTAGAGGTATACTGTATATTGTGTGGTACAGTGTAGCGGTATACTGTATATTGTGTGGCACAGTGTAGAGGTATACTGTATATTGTGTGGTACAGTGTAGCGGTATACTGTATATTGTGTGGCACAGTGTAGGCTATATGTGCATAACAAACATATTTCACATGAAAACCTACAGTTACTTGACCCTTGGGGATCTCGGACACCACTTCCACACTTTGGCCGGGGGCTCGGCGGAGCTGATGTTGTGCTTTATCCTAATGAGAAAGATTTCATAATAAGGATTTGGAGAAGGGGCAGTGGGGTCGCAGAGCAGGGAGAGGCTGGTGCTGCTACTAGGGGGTCATATCATGTGGGGAGTAATAAAGCCCACCATAATGCCCCCCCCAGTAGTAATAATTCTCCTTATAATGTGACAGTGCAAAAATACCCCCTTGTAATGCCCCCAGTTGAGCTAATGTCCCCATAGTGCCCCCATAATGTCCCAGTATAAAATACCCCTATATAGTGCCCCCAGTAAATGCCTCCATAGTGCTCCTCTCCCCTCTTCCTGCTAGTGCCCCCCATAATGTACCAGTATAAAATGCCCCATATATAGTGCCCCAGTAGATGCCCCTCAGTGTCCGGCCTCTGATAGGCTGCCGGCCTAGTGTCCCCCATAATGCCCCCCCATCATGTGCCAGTATCAAGTGCCTCTCTCCTCCCCCCCCCACATGTCCCAGTATCATAGTGCCACCTCCCCCCCCCACAAAAAAAGTGCCAGTATCAAGTGCCTCTCCCCCCCCCATGTGCCAGTATCAGGTGCCAACCCCCCCTCCCCCCCAGGTGCCAGTATCAGGTGCCAACCCCTCTCCCCCCCATGTGCCAGTATCAGATGCCTCTCCCCCCCATGTGCCAGTATCAGGTGCCAACCCCCCCTCCCCCCCAGGTGCCAGTATCAGGTGCCTCCCCCCATGTGCCAGCATCAGGTGCATCCCCCCCATGTGCCAGTATCAGGTGCCAACCCCCCCTCCCCCCCAGGTGCCAGTATCAGGTGCCAACCCCTCTCCCCCCCATGTGCCAGTATTAGGTGCCTCTCTCCCCACCAGGTGCCAGTATCAGGTGCCTCCCCCCATGTGCCAGTATCAGGTGCATCTCTCCCCCCCCCCCATGTGCCAGTATCAGGTGCCAACCCCCCCCCCAGGTGCCAGTATCAGGTGCCAACCCCCCCTTCCCCCACCAAGTGCCAGTATCAGGTGCCAACCCCTCTCCCCCCCCCATGTGCCAGTATCAGGTGCCTCTCTTCCCCCCCCATGTGCCAGTATCAGGTGCCAACCCCCCCTCCCCCCCAGGTGCCAGTATCAGGTGCCAACCCCTCTCCCCCCCCCATGTGCCAGTATCAGGTGCCTCTCTTCCCCCCCCCAGTGCCAGTATCAGATGCCAACCCCCCCCCCCCAGGTGCCAGTATCAGGTGCCAACCCCCCCCCCCAGGTGCCAGTATCAGGTGCCTCTCTTCCCCCCCCATGTGCCAGTATCAGGTGCCAACCCCTCTCCCCCCCCCCATGTGCCAGTATCAGGTGCCTCTCTTCCCCCCCCATGTGCCAGTATCAGATGCCAACCCCCCCCCTCCCCCCCAGGTTCCAGTATCAGGTGCCAACCCCTCTTCCCCCCCCCATATGCCAGTATCAGGTGCCTCTCCCCCCCCAATGTGCCAGTATCAGGTACCTCCCCCCATGTGCCAGTATCAGGTGCCAACCCCCCCTCCCCCCAGGTGCCAGTATCAGGTGCCTCCCCCCATGTGCCAGTATCAGGTGCCAACCCCCCCTCCCCCCAGGTGCCAGTATCAGGTGCCAACCCCTCTCCCCCCCCATGTGCCAGTATCAGGTGCCAACCCCCCCTCCCCCCAGGTGCCAGTATCAGGTGCCAACCCCTCTCCCCCCCATGTGCCAGTATCAGGTGCCTCCCCCACATGTGCCAGTATCAAGTGCCCCCCGCTCCCCCCATGGCAGTAACAGTCGGGTATTAAAAAAAAAATATATAAACACTTCTACTTACCTCCTCCATGTCAGCGATGCGATGCAGCCTCTTCCTGTGTCCCTCCCTGTATTGTGTCCCGCCCTCTATGTCCATATATGGAGTCAGTGCTTATATTTCAGAAAAGGTTTCTGCTGGGATTCGAACCCTCGACCTTCTGTATCAGAGGCAAAGCATCTAACCACTAGACCATAGGAGACACCTTGCTGCTGACTGAAAAAATTTGAGACTTCTACTGTTATAGCTGGCTAAGTGTACATCTATACACATGACAGCTGCTCATATATAGAGATATAGCAGAGCTGAGTGTGCTGGGACAGCTGTCATATAGAGATATAGCAGTGCTGGGTGTGTTGGGGCAGCTGTCATGTGTATAGCTGTACACTTAGCCAGTTGTATTGCAGCCTTTATGGTTGTGAGGGTTAATGCTTTGCCTCTGATACACTCAGAGATTGGAGGTTGTGGGTTCGAATCCCAGACACATCAGAAGACAGACAGAAAGATTAGATCATATTAGCGAGGGAGCCTGGTCTGCTGCTGTGAAGGGGCCCTGAACACAGACCTGCTCGGGCCGGATCCCAGGATCCGCTGTCCCCCCAGGCTCACTATGGTCTCATCTGAAGAAACCTTTTTCAGGTTCATCTCTGTGAATCTCTTTTCATTCCTTAATTTTTCCTCAAATGGGCCACTATTTCTCAGTATGTCAGCCCTCTTATCCTCCATCTCCCTTATGTCAACCTTCAGGGTCCTTATTTTCGCCGCTATTTCAGGCCTTTTCGCCTTAGAGGCCTTGTTAGCTTTTTGCCTTTCCTCCTTTATATCATGCTGGAGTTTGTTTAAGGCCTTACCAGCCTCTTCGTACTCCCGGAGATGGGCTGCAATACGGGAGCTATACTGGACCACCGACTCCCTGGGCCTCATAGTACCCCAGTCGGCCTCCACCAAACCCGACCCACCTCCAGGAGCACCCCGCATACCTTTAGGAGGGTTATCGTCCACCCTCCTGTACTTGCCGGCGATGTTCATGGCTTCGCCCCTGGGGGCCACAGGGGACACTTCCACATGACCCCTGCTTGATCTTCTGACCCCAGGAGCGGAAGATGGAGCAGAGGCCGGTAGTTCACCTCCCCTACTCCCCGCCGGCCTACCCCGGGAAGCAGGATCCTGGGTCTTGACTGAGCGCGTGGCCCAGGCCCTTACCAGCTCCCTAGGGAGAGGCAGGGCCTGGGCTGGGGAGAAAGGTGGAAAACCTCCCCACAAGCCTGGTCCCTCCCAGGGGATTAAGGTGATGAAAAATCTCCCTGGGGCCTTAACGAGGTGGAAGTCTCCTGGAGCTGCTGCACACACACCTTCTACCTCAGCCACAGGAAACAGACACGCTCATGCCTGAATCTCTGCTATGGGACCTCTCTCCTCTGTCTGGGTGCCGGGGCCTAAATATCTCACAGTGGCCTGTTCCAGTGGTGGGTGACATAAAGCCTGATTCTATGCTATGGGACCAATCTCCTCTGTCTGGGTTCCGGGGCCTAAATATCTGAAAGTGGCCTGTTCCAGTGGTGGGTGACATGAAGCCTGATTCTCTGCTATGGGACCTCTCTCCAATTGATATTGGTTAATTATTATTATTATTTTTTAAATTCATTTCCCTATCCACAGTTGTTTCCAGGGGATTTACCTACATTTTGCTGCCTTTTGCAGCCCTCTAGCCCTTTCCTGGGCTACTTTACAGCCTTTTAAGTGCCAAAAAGTTCGGGCCCCCATTGACTTCAATGGGGTTCGGGGCGAAGTTCTGGTTGAGTTCGGATCCCGAACCCGAACATTTTCGGGAAGTTCGGCCGAACTTCTCGAAATCGAGCATCCAGGTGTTCGCTCAACTCTATTAGTTACTTAGTAATAGTTCAGTATAGTATAATGTTATTTAGTTGGTTAGTTAGTGTTAGTTCAGTAGAGTATAATTGTATTTAGTTGGTTAGTTTGTGAGAGTTATGTAGAGTATAATGTGATTTAGTTGGTTATTTATTGTTTTTTATGTAGATTACAGAGTTAGCCCTTTTGGCCCTTTTTTTCTGTACATGTTATGGATACTAAATTATAATGCTGTGTGCACGTATTTACCCTCCTGGCGGGGGCAGTGGACAACTTCCTCCTCCTCTTCTTTCTCCTCATCAGGAGCTGGGGGGAGGGATGCAGCTTCTGACAGGGAGAAGCCTCTTCGACCTCCACATTTTCCCCAACATCAGATGGTGGTGGAGCATTTACATGCTGGGAGGGTCCTGCCTGTTCTCCCTCGTCCTTCTCCTCCTCTGCCGACACTACAACCACCTCCATCTCCTCTGTAGATGTCCGTACAGAGGGAAGTGGAACCTCTGTAATCACACAATGTTAAGAATGTAGGCAAACATCTCAGAACTCATAACAAATGCAAATTTACCCCTTAATGACCGGGCCATTTTTCACCTTTCTGCCCAGACCATTTTTAGCAAATGGGACATGTGTCACTTTATGTGGTAGTAACTTTAAAATGCTTTTATTTATAATAGCCATTCTGAGATTGTTTGCTCGTCAAATATTGTATTTCATGACAGTGGTAAAACTCAGTCACAAAATTTCTTTGTTGTTTTTAAGAAAAATATAAAAATTTACCTAAAATTTGATCAGTTGGTATTACACTTTTTGTGATGTAAGATGACAAAAAATTGCTTTTTTGACAGTTTTTATTTTCTTTTTTTTTTAATAGTGTTCACCTGAGGGGTTATGTCATGTAATATTTGTATACAGCTGATTATTACAGACATGTATCCTTTTTTGGGGGGGATTTAAGTATTACACAATAATATCATTTTTGAACTGAAGAAAATCATGGTTTAGTGTCTCCATAGACTGAGAGCATTATTAGTTCTATTTTTGGGGCGATTGTTTTAGGTAGGTGCTCATTTTTTGCGGGATGGGGTGACGGTTAGATTGGTACTATTTTGGGGGTCATACGTCTTTTTGATCACTTGGTGTTGCACTTTTAGTGATGTACTGTGCCAAAAATATGGTTTATTTAGCACAGTTTTAAATTTTTTAACTTTTAATGGTGTTCACCGGAGGGGTTAGGGCATGTGATATTTTTATAGAGCCGGTAAATATGGATGCGGCGATGGATAATATGTCTATTTTTTTATCCCTATTTTTTCCAATTTTTATTTAACTTTATCTTAGGAAAAGGACGTTATTTTTTCACTTGAAAATTAATTTATATTTTTTTGAAAACTTTTTTTTTTAAACTTTAAACTATTTTAAACTATTTTTTGTCCCCCTCTGGGATTTCAACTTTTGGGGGTCTGATCCCCTTTGCAAAACATTACAAAACTTCTGTATTGCCTTTCATTGGCTGTAAGTGTATTACACAGTGTAATACAGGGGGCTGGATCTCAAAGGCCCTCCCGGAAGGCAGCCACGATGCCTAATGAACGCATCGGGCTACCGTCCCTGCCACCGGGTCCCCGTCACAGCGGCACGAGAACCCGATGGACACCCCGCACATTTCTGAAGCTCGCACGTGCCGCGGTCAGCTCCTGAAGTCACGTCTAGATCTGACGTACATGTATGTATGTCGTCGGGCATTAAGGAGTTAAGTGTGGGATGTATCTAATGTAATGATGGATGGGGCCGCTTACTGGAATACAGAATGATGATTGCAGTTTATGTTTATATACACACACAAATATATATTTATGTGTGCGTCAGAAAAAAAAATATGTGCAATGTGCATGTGAGAGATATTTCTATGCTGTCCATACGTACATGCTACAGACATAGTGCTGTGTCGTTACAACAATACTTTGTGCACCAATCAGTAATATCTACTTATAACTGATAAAAAGTGAAGTTGTAGGTACGTATATCAAAAAAGATATTTGCATCATAAGTGGCGATTTTCACGATCGAAATATTTTATAACACTCTATCTGCATATAAAGCGATTGGTCTGACATGCATGTGAAATGTAATCAAATACATTGGTGTAATGTGAAATTACTTACAGTGATCAGGGGTTCTTCCTCACTGTCGCGAAATTTGCTTCCAACCATCTTTTCCAATCGCATCAAACTTCAGGTAGTTCAAAACAGTTGCTAGACTAGGCCACGCCCTTTTTGCGCATGAGCATTATACGAAATGTAACTATGAGTTTTTCGCCTTGAAAAAAAAAATTATGAACGGAGATAGCTGCACATTTGTATACATCCAACTGAAAGGAAATACAATTTTTCTAGGCTCCAGCAGGGCACATTTTTTAGAGTTTCCCTTTAACCACCTCAGCTCCCCTAGCTTAAACACCCTTACACTGGATTCAGACCTGAGCGTATTTGATATGCGCGTTTAACGCGCGTTTTTGTCGTGCGTTTTTGTGCGCGTTTTTGTCCATAGTCAACGCGCGTATTACGTGCGTTTGTGTGATTGATAGCAGTGTCCTATGGCCGCAAACGCACGACAAAATGCCCCAAAGAAGCTCAAGAACTTGTTTATGCGTCGGGCGTTTTTCAGCGCGTTCGAACGTGCTGTAAAACGTGAAAATGTGAACCAGTCCCATAGGGAAGCATTGGTTTGCATCGGTTAAGCATTTTACAGCGCGTTCGAACGCGCTGTAAAACGCGCAAGTGTGAACTTAGGGTAAATGACCAGACCACTTTTTACAATTCTGCACTACACTACTTTCACGGTTTATTGCTCGGTCATGCAACTTACCACCCAAATGAATTTTACCTCCTTTTCTTCTCACTAATAGAGCTTTCATTTGGTGGTATTTCATTGCTGCTGACATTTTTACTTTTTTTGTTATTAATCGAAATTTAACGATTTTTTTGCAAAAAAAATGACATTTTTCACTTTCAGTTGTAAAATTTTTCAAATAAAACTCTATTTTTCTCAAAATTTATTGTTCTACATGTTTTTGATAAAAAAAATGTTTGGGTAAAAGTTATAGCGTTTACAAACTAAGGTACAAAAATGTGAATTTCCGCTTTTTGAAGCAGCTCTGACTTTCTGAGCACATGTTTCCTGAGGTTCTACAATGCCCAGACAGTAGAAAAACCCCACAAATGACCCCATTTCGGAAAGTAGACACCCTAAGGTATTCGCTGATGGGCATAGTGAGTTCATAGAACTTTTTATTTTTTGTCACAACTGAGCGGAAAATTATGATTTTTATTATAATTTTTTTCTTCCTTACAAAGTCTCATATTCCCCTTTGCCCACCTAGGCTGCAAAAAAGTGTCACACATGTGGTATCGCTGTACTCAGAAGAAGTTGTGCAACGTGTTTTGGGGTGTCTTTTTACATATACCAATGCTGGGTGAGAGAAATATCTCGGCAAAAGACAACTTTTCCCATTTTTTTATACAAAGTTGGCATTTGACCGAGATATTTATCTCACCCAGCATGGGTATATGTAAAAAGACACCCCAAAACACATTGCCCAACTTCTCCTGAGTATGGGGATACCACATGTGTGACACTTTTTTGCAGTCTAGGTGGGCAAAGGGGCCCACATTCCAAAGAGCACCTTTAGGATTTCACAGGGCTTTTTTTACACATTTTGATTTCAAACTACTTCTCACTCATTAGGGCCCCTAAAATGCCAGGGCAGTATAACTACCCCACAAGTGACCCCATTTTTAAAAGAAGACACCCCAAGGTATTTCGTGATGGGCATAGTGAGTTCATGGAAGTTTTTATTTTTTGTCACAAGTTAGTGGAATATGAGACTTTGTAAGAAAAAAAAAAAATCTACATTTTCCGCTAACTTGTGACAAAAAATAAAAAATTCTAGGAACTCGCCATGCCCCTCACGGAATACCTTGGGGTGTCTTCTTTCCAAAATGGGGTCACTTGTGGGGTAGTTATACTGCCCTGGCATTTTAGGGGCCCTAATGCGTGATAAGTTGTTTGAAATCAAAATGTGTAAAAAATGCCCTGTGAAATCCTAAAGGTGCTCTTTGGAATGTGGGCCCCTTTGCCCACCTAGGCTGCAAAAAAGTGTCACACATGTGGTATTGCCGTACTCAGGAGAAGTTGGGCAATGTGTTTTGGGGTGTCTTTTTACATATACCCATGCTGGGTGAGAGAAATATCTCGGCAAAAGACAACTTTTCCCATTTTTTTATACAAAGTTGGCATTTGACCGAGATATTTATCTCACCCAGCATGGGTATATGTAAAAACACATTGCCCAACTTCTCCTGAGTACGGCAATACCACATGTGTGACACTTTTTTGCAGCCTAGATGCGCAAAGGGGCCCAAATCCATTTTAGGAGGGCATTTTTAGACATTTGGATCCCAGACTTCTTCTCACGCTTTAGGGCCCCTAAAATGCCAGGGCAGTATAAATACCCCACATGTGACACCATGTTGGAAAGAAGACACCCCAAGGTATTCAATGAGGGGCATGGAAAGTTCATAGAAGATTTTTTTTTTTTTTGCACAAGTTAGCGGAAATTGATTTTTTTAAAGTTTTTTCTCATAAAGTCTCCCTTTCCGCTAACTTGGGACAAAAATTTCAATCTTTCATGGACTCAATATGCCCCTCAGCGAATACCTTGGGGTGTCTTCTTTCCAAAATGGGATCATTTGTGGGGTGTTTGTACTGCCCTGGCATTTGAGGGTCTCTGCAATCATTACATGTATGGCCATCATTAGGAGTTTCTGCTATTCTCCTTATATTGAGCATACGGGTAATGATATATTTTTTTTCGTTCAGCCTCTGGGCTGAAAGAAAAAATGAACGGCACAGATTTCTTCATTCGCATTGATCAATGTGGATGAAAAAATCTCTGCCAAAAAAAAAAAGGAGGGGAAAGGCGTCTGCCAGGACATAGGAGCTCCGCCCAACATCCAAACCCACTTAGCCCGTATGCCCTGGCAAACCCGATTTCTCCATTCACATCAATCGGTGTGGATAAATAAATCATTGCCGGGATTTTTTTATTTATTTTTTTATATACAAAGTGTTTGCCAAAGCATATGAACACCGCGCCCCCTCAGCTCATATGCCTCGGCAAATGCATCTTTTACTGCAGAGGAGAAATCTCGTCTTGCAGCGCCGCATACACCGACTTTTGTGTAATCTGACAGCAGCGCAATGCTTCTGTCAGAATGCACATCAGTGCTGCAGCTGGTTCATCGGTTGGTCCACCTAGAAGGTAAAAAAAAAAAAAATGAAAAAAACAGACGGCAACGCAATAAATTTATTAACATTATATAACATGAACGGAACATTAACTTTTATAAACTTTAACTTTTTGAACAGAATTATTTTTTTTACCTTTATAGGACAAACCTCTTCTTCCCCATGGGACAATGTGCAAAGCGCAAAGCGCCCAAAGATGTGGCGAAGTACATTATGCACTTTGTCCCAGGTGAAAGGAGAGGTTTGCAGCAGCTGTGAGTGAAAGGGCCCTAATAGCCCTGTGTGCCTGTTGTAGGAGAGTACCTGGGGTGGTGGTAAACGGGAGGTACGTGCCAGCGGGGGTCCTGGCCCCGCTGGAGTAAGAGCCGGAAAAGTGCATTTTTTGCAGCGGTTACGCTGTTAACAACGGATCCGGGCCGGCTCTTATTGGGAGCAGGCAGATATGCGGGCGGGTGCCTGTCTCCCCACGGTCCAGGCCAGGTTTTGCAGGGAAGGGTTAAAACCTGACCAGCAACAAGGGTGTGGTGCTCAGTGTCTAGCTTCTGTGTTCTCTGGCTGTGAGAGTGAGGAGTGGAGGTGAGCTGGGCTGCGTGCTGAGGCCTGTAAAGGAGTGTGCAGGGACCCGCAGCTGAATCCAGGAGGGATCCATGTCCTGTGGCTAGGAGCCGGACCCATGGACTTACTTCACCAAGGAGAAAAGGTGACATTACTCCTGGCTTTAAATAGACTTTGCTTTATGTGACTGAAACAGGCCTCAAGTAGCCTGCAGCAGGGACTTGCTGTGTTTGAACTATTATTTTGCTGTGTGTGACCACCCTCCCTATGAACTGCACCGTCTTTTCACAAATATGCACCGTGTGAATAAACAAAGCCTTGTGGTTTACACCAAGACCGGTCTGTGATGCCTCTATACTGCACTCGCTACCACTGCCTACCAGAGCGGATCCCCACACTGTCCTGAGTAACGCAATCCCTATGCTAAGTGTACCTGTGTGTGGTACTTCCGGAAACACTCCCCAAAGCATAAGGCAGGGTGGTCAGGACAGTCAGGACAGAAATAGCGGGTGTCACGCCTTATTCCACTCCTGCTACAGACACAACATCTTTTTCGGGGTGACGCTTGGGTTGAGGTACCAGAAACGACACTGGGGAAATGTCGCTCGTGTAGACGGCTCACTACACTGGTGGATGGGGCCATGAAACCTCTTGGATACAGGAGGTTCTCGATGATCTCTTCCTGAAATTTGAGGAAGGATCCTGTTCTCCCAGCCTTACTGTAGAGAACAAAACTATTATAGGCAGCCAATTGAATTAAATATACAGACACCTTCTTATACCAGAGTCTGGTGCGTCGGGAAACTAAATAAGGAGCCAACATCTAGTCATTGAAGTCCACCACTCCCATGAGCGAATTATAGTCGTGGACAAAGAGGGGCTTTTCAATGACACTGGTTGCCCATTCTATTTGTAATGTCGTGTCTGCGTGAATGGAGGAGAGCATGTAAATGTCACGCTTGTCTCTCCATTTCACCGCGAGCAGTTCTTCGTTTCACAAGGCAGCCCTCTCCCCCCTTGCAAGATGGGTGGTAACGAGTCGTTGGGGGAAGCCCCGGCGACTAGGTCGCGCGGTGCCACAGCAGCCAATCTGTTCTAGAAACAAATGCCTGAAGAGGGGCACACTTGTGTAGAAATTGTCCACATAAAGGTGGTACCCCTTGCCAAATAAGGGTGACACCAAGTCCCAGACTGTCTTCCCACTGCTCCCCAGGTAGTCAGGGCAACCGACCGGCTCCAGGTGCTGATCTTTACCCTCATAGATCCGAAATTTGTGGGTATAGCCTGTGGCCCTTTCACAGAGCTTATACAATTTGACCCCATACCGGGCGCGCTTGCTTGGGATGTATTGTTTGAAGCCAAGGCGCCTGGTAAAATGTATAAGGGACTCGTCTATGCAGATGTTTTGCTCAGGGGTATACAAATCTGCAAATTTGGTGTTGAAGTGGTCTATGAGGGGCCGAATTTTGTGGAGCCGGTCAAAAGCTGGGTGGCCTCTGGGACGAGAGGTGCTGTTGTCACTAAAGTGCAGGAAACTCAGGATGGCCTCAAATCGTGCCCTGGACATGGCAGCAGAGAACATGGGCATGTGATGAATTGGGTTTGTGGACCAATATGACCGCAATTCATGCTTTTTGGTTAGACCCATGTTGAGGAGAAGGCCCAGAAATTTTTTTAATTCGGAAACTTGTACGGGTTTCCACCGGAAAGACTGGGCGTAATAGCTTCCCGGGTTGGCGGCTATAAATTGAGTGGCATACCGATTTGTTTCTGCCACGACTAAGTCCAAGAGCTCCGCAGTCAAGAACAGCTCAAAAAATTCCAGTGCCGAACCGATCTGAGCTGTCTCAACCCGAACTCCAGACTGGGCGGTGAAAGGGGGAACTACAGGTGCGGCTGAAGTTGGGGGCTGCCAATCAGGGTTTGCCAGCACCTCAGGGACTCTAGGGGCTCTACGGGCCTGTCTGTGCGGTGGCTGCGACGGGGTAACTACTGCACGTGCCACCGTACCAGCTTCAACTGCCCTTCTGGTGCTCGCCACTTCACCATGTTGTACGGCAGTGCTGGTACTAGGTCCAGGATGGGCTGCGCTGCTGGTGTATGCCTCACCACATGATCCGACAGCGCCAGCCCCACTTTGCTGCTCCTACGCAACCTGTGGTCTAGCAACACTGGGCCGGGTACGCCTGGTGGTATCAGGGACCTCAACCTCCTCGTCCGAACTTTGGGTCAGACTGCCACTGCTTTCTACAGGTTCATATTCTGACCCGCTGGATTCGTCAGATGAGGGTTCCCATTCCTCATCCGACTGGGTCAGAATCCTGTAGGCCTCTTCAGAAGAATACCCCTTATTTGCCATTTGGTCAACTAAATTTAGGGGGTATTCCCTGAGACTACCCAAGATAAAAAGCAAGCCTGTCTTACAAATGGGAGGCTAGCGAAGTACCGGAGCCCGCTGCGATTGATAAAAAATATCAAAACTGATTTTTTTATCGCCGCAGCGCTTGTGAAGTGATTGTGCAGTGATCAAAAAAGAAAAAAAAAATTGTCACTGCGGCGGGGCGGGCGTGGGTGAACGCACGTGTGGGCGACCGATCAGGCCTGATCGGGCAAACACTGCGTTTTGGGTGGAGGGCGAACTAAGGTGACACTAATAGTATTATAGATCTGACTGTGATCAGTTCTGATCCCTTACAGATACTATAAAAGTACAAATGCTGATTAGCGATACGCTAATCAGCGAATCAGTGACTGTGGTGCGGTGGGCTGGGCGCTAAACGATCGCTAACTACCTAACCAAGGGGCCTAAACTATCCTAAAACCTAACAGTCAATACCAGTGGAAAAAAAAAAAATGACAGTTTACACTGATCACTTTTTTCCCTTTCACTAGGTGAATGACAGGGGCGATCAAGGGGTGATCAAGGGGTTAATTGGGGTGATGGTGGGGTGATCTGGGGCTACGTGTGGTGTTTGGTGTGTACTCACTGTGATCTGTGCTCCTCTGCTGGGATCAACCGACGAAAAGGACCAGCATAAGAGCACAGAAGCCATTTAACACCTTATATTTATAAATATAATGTGTTAACTGTCTTCTGATTCGATTTTTTGAAAATCATCAGCCTGCCAGCGACGATCATTGGCTGGCAGGCTGATGACGAACTTGTCCTGTAACTTTTGCCGGCCCGCGATGTGCATGCGCGGGCCGGCTGTGAGCGTAATCTCGCGTCTCGCGAGATGACGCGTAGATGCGTGACTCTGCCTGAGACAGCCGCCTCCGGAACGCGATCCTGCGTTCCGGAGGCGGTTAAGATGCATAAAAATGGCCCCTGATTAAAACATATTTATTTTTATTTTATTTTTTATTTTTTTGGGGGGGGGGGCGTGGTCTGGCTGCCGAGGCGCGCGGATGTAGTGTGCTGAAGCTACGGAGATAGCACTACAAACCAGCGACTTTTCTAAAGCTGGAGGGAACAGCCACCGAACCCTTTCTGAACATGACGGGGCGAAAGAAAAGAGTGCTGAAGCACCCGCAGCTGACAAAATTCTACTTCACCAGAGAGGCGGGAAGATCCCAAGATGGTGCCGGGGACGGAACTGCCGCCTCACGAGAACGCACGGAGGGCCCACGCTCAGCGATATGCCCAGATCCTGAGAAAGGGAAGGATGCACTGATTTCCCTGAGACCTGCATCCGATGATGACTTGTCTATCGGACAGGGAGGAGAAAGCGGCGCGACTGCTTCAACCCAGACAATTGGGAGAGAAGCAACAATAGGGTCTGCAGACTCTCCGCATACCCCAAAGCATACTAGATCTTCTGAGGAGGACAATACTCATGCAGTTACTTTAGGGGCACATGGGGACCTTCAGGATACAGGGGAGGCGGAAATCTTGGCCTTGCCAGTCACTAACATGGTCCTGACAGACACTGTCATGAGAGATATGCTTTTGATACAGAGGTGCTCTCTTCTGCACGATATGCGCTCGATAGTGGCTCCTCTGAGAATGGATGTGGAGGATATCGGGGCTAGAACAGATCATCTAGAGCGCAAATTTTGAGAGTTTGCAGGCTCCCACAATGACCTCATTGATGCCCATTATGCTTTAGAAGCTGAAGTTGAGGCCATAAAAAACAAAATGGCGGATCTGGAAGACCGCAGCAGGCGCAATAACATCAAGCTAAGAGGTATTCCAGAGAATGTTACGGCTAAGGATATCCCTTCTTATGTAAAAGCGCTGATAAAATGAGTTTTGCCTCACTGCAGCGACAAAGTTTTAGAGATTGACTGGGCACACAGAGTCCCGCGCCCCAGACACCTGGAGGAAAATGTTCCAAGAGATGTTCTCGCTAGAGTTCACTTCTACTCTATTAAGGAGCAACTGACGTCCTTTGCCAGACAAAATGGTGGACTGCCCGCTCCCTACCATAAAGTATTTTTATATGCTGATCTATCGGCTGCTACACTCAGGCTAAGAAGGGCCCTGCTCCCTATTACATCTGCCCTGCAAACAGCCAAGATTCAATACAGGTGGGGGTTCCCAGTACACCTTTTGATCCACCATCTGGGGGAATTACACATAATAAAGTTCATAGAAGAAGGAAGGAAAGTGCTGCATAGTTGGGACATTCCAATAGATCCGCAGAAAGAGCATCGTCGGGCTCCTCCTGACAAAATTCAGAAGGATTGGGACACTACCCGTTGAACAGGTTCACCGGAGGGAGTAATGGTTCTCATTGCTAATATGCCGGGTTTGAGTGACTGTCGAGACAAGTTACTACCTAGGCTTCAGACGGGACTTTAATCCCCCTGGTTCTTCAGGTTTACGGAGAGCCTGTTGGGGGTACACCTTACGTATTCATGCTTCTGGTTTTATGTTATTATGTTCTACCACTGTTATATGATGCTAAATCCATGAATGGTGCTATAATAATGCCTGCACAATGCTCCACCACCTTCGTGTTATGGATGCGGGCGCTGGCTGGGAGGCGTCCTGCACCTTTACTATGCAACCTTTTTACCTTACATTTTAAGTTGCTTTACTATGGTAAATTTATTTGCTAGCATTAATGTGAATGGATTGAATAGTCCAATGCGCAGATCTCACTTGTGGAGAGAGGCCAAATCTCTTAATTGTGATGTCCTGGGAGCACAAGAAACCTATGTAAGTGAAATGGAAATGGTGCTTTATAGTTAAAACTTAACTTTTAATTATTTTATATAGAATATGGTCCCTAAGTGTTCTGTTTAGAAACAAAGAAAGTGCATGATAACACTAGGGATACAAAGATAGATTTGTGCATGACGGCACCTTAGATGCAAAAGAGGTATGTGCGCGGCGGCACCTTGAAAAACCAGTGGTCCTACCGTACAGGCCAGGATCCTCCGGTCACCGTAGATGTTCAGTGATGGGTGGTGGTCCGATCCTTCTCAAGAAGCGCAGCGGTGTCCCCAGAGGCCGTGATGGCGGATAAAAAGTAGAATTCCATACCTCTTACATCCTAAGACACAAACTAAAATGTACTCCCCATTGGATATAGCAGAGGGTTTTCAGATATATTACCACGACTTATATAACTTAAAGGATTCAATACCAACTCCCCCAAACTTGACCGATATGATATGTAATTACCTCCGCCCTCTAAACTTACCTACTCTAACAAATGCACAACTCCAAACCCTTAATGCCCAAATAACAACTGAAGAAGTTGAGAAATTAATAGCTTCATTACCCCGGGACAAGGCACCTGGCCCAGACGGACTTGCTAGTCATTACTATAAACGGTTTTCACATATTTTAAGCCTCTTCTTACGGGACTTTTGTCAGTCCGCCTTGTCCTCTGGAGTCTTTCCTAAAGAAAACTTACAAGCCATTTTTATCACTCTACCTAAACGGGGTAAGCCATCTGATAGACCCCAAAATTTTAGGCCCATATCTTTATTGAACCAGGATATCAAAATATACGCCAAACTTCTAGCTCTTCTGTTAGCTACAATACTCCCATCTATAATCCATACAGACCAGACTGGTTTTGTCCCAACCCGCCAGTCTTATTTTAATACCAGAAGAATGTTGGGCATTTTTCATCAGGCTAAACAACAGAAAAGCCCCTTGTTGGTCCTGGCTCTGGACGCCGAGAAGGCGTTCAATAGGATAAGATGGTTGTTGGCCTTCTCGGTGCTCTCTGTTATGGGATTTAGTGGTCCTATCATGCTCGCAATAGAGGCTCTATAAAGCAACCCCACAGCTAGTGTATATGTCAATGGGGCCCTGTCGGGGACGTTTGATCTGACGAACGGCACCAGACAGGGTTGTCCATTGTCCCCATTAATTTTTATTATAGCCATGAAACCACTGGCTCAAGCTATAAGGCTGGATCCCCTCATCTCTGGAGTTAGAATTGGAGGGCAGATACATGTAATCTCACTATACGCAGATGACGTTCTACTCTCATTAACAAATCTGGAAACATCCCTGGCAGCGGTCATGAACCAAATAGAATCGTACGGAAACATCTCATATTACCATCTTAATTCCTCCAAGACACAAGCATTGCCAATCCACATCCCGGGGGCCCTAACACTGTCCTTTCGGGAAAAATGGGACTTTGATTAGTGTACTGATAGCATCAAATACCTGGGTACTAACATGACCCCCTCATTGTCAAAATTATATGGCCTTAACTATATGAATCCCTGTTAATAGCGATTGGTAGAGATCTGGACAACTTCCACAAACATGAAACATCATGGTTAGGCAGAATTTGAGCTTTTAAAATGTTTATTCTCCCTCGTTTCCTCTATCTGTACCGCACAGTTCCGATCTTGTTACCAAATAGGTTTTTCAGTAAGGTGCAGCATATATTGTCCAAATATATCTGGCAAAAAAGAAACCGAGGGTGGCTAGAAACATTATTCAAAAAAACTCGAGGAATGGGAGGTCTTGCAGTATTGGACATGAAATTATATTATATAGCCTCTTTAGTATCCATGCTCAGAAATTGGAAGCAAGAAAAAATGGGGATCCCCTGGGTACAGGTAGAACAGGCACAAGCAGCGCCTTTTAATTTGCCAGACCTATTACATCTGCCTTTCTGGGACATCCCAGTCCCAAATAACCTAAATCCAACAATACTGGCTTCCATTACAGCATGGAAACCATTTCATAGCACAGAAAATGGGGGGAGTCCGCCAACACAGGTCTCATTGCCATTTTCTTTTACTCCCGCAGACAGATTTATCTGGGTGGCACTCAGAGACTAAGTGCACAGTGGAATCGTTGTATGAGAGTGGGATGCTGAACAATTGAAGCTACCTAAGTCAGAATTTTTTAAATACCTACTAATCCAGCATCTGCTACAAACATTACCCTCTGCAAAATTAAGTTGTAACCAAATGGGTATGATCTACCTTTCTGGTAACTCTAAAGGGATAAAAACACTACATGAAGCACTGCTCCAACCAACCCAATTTAAGAAATCGCATCCCATGCGTAAATGGGAAAGATCACTGAATATTTCTATAACTGACAGTGATTGGCAGAGAACAATCAAGATGATCCACTCTCATCTACAATGTTCCACTCACATGGAGTCGGCTCTAAAAACAATTTTGCACTGGTATTATACACCTGAAACGTTACAATGTATGTACAAGGGAGTGTCTGGCGAATGTTGGAGGGGTTGTGGCGGTAGGGGAACACTTCTTCACTAGTGTTGAGCGCGAATATTCGAATATCAAATTTTTTTAGCGAATATCGGCACTTCGATAATTTGCGAATATTTCAAATATAGTGCTATAAATTCGAAATTTCGAATATTCTTTTTTTTTTTTTTATTGTTATATTTTTTTTCTTTCCCACTTCCCAAAAGTAGTTCTTACCTGTCCTTAGGATTCCTAGCTTCCTGGCTGCTCCAGTCAGTGCCCGTTGCCGCTTCTGACGACTTCCGTGCTCATGGAGCGCCCCCATCACCATGGGAACGTCTCCATACTAGAATGTACTGTCGAATTTGAGAATTACGTTGAAATCGCAATTTGATTAATTCAAGTTATAATAATCGAATTTCGATTTCAACTTAGCACTGCTATATTCCATATTCGTTAATTCTAGCCTAATATGGAATATAGCAGTGCTAAGTTGAAATCGAAATTCGATTATTATAACTTGAATTAATTGCATTGCAATTTCAACTTGGACCTGGTTTACTATGGTTGGCTTGGTAGAATTTTACCACATGACAGGAGGCTTCCTATTTTGCATATAACTCTCTTTACTAACTCCACATAGCAGTAAAGAAAAGAGAAAAAACGATGACCAATCAAAATGCAATAGGAGGTATATAATGCACAGCGGTGAAACTCCTCCCCCTCTTTCTTTACTGCTCCATCAAGCAGACAGGTCAGAGTTTCAGCTCTTCCATTTATTACTTGTTTATCGCATAGTATTGACTTTTTTATGTTTCTAGAGGGGTTTTTCGTTACTAGAAGGGTTTGTTCCCTGTGTGGTATTATTTTGGTGCGGCAGGTTTTATTCCCTATCCCGGCTTACCGCGCGTCGGTGATTTTTTTCCCGGCCGGTCCGCCGTCTATACCATCGGCGGATCGCTCACCCCTCTCCCCCCTGGGGTAACGCTCACCCCATTTACCAAGCAGGGGCAACCCCCAGAGGCCCTACCTTATCACTCGTTCTCCCGGCGCTCGCGGGGTTTTTTCCGCCCGACGTCTGCGGCGGCCATCTTGGCTCTCGTATCGCGAGATCTGAGGCCGCCATCTTAGGTACCGCTGTGCTCCGCTCGTTCGGTGCTCGGCTACAACTAGTACCCGGTTACATCTACAGCTTGTCAGGCTCCTACCCAAGTGTGGTCAAGGCGGGGGTCGCCAGGTCAGTTACCGGAGTCTGTACTCCAGCACTATAGGGCTCACTACCCTGTGCTTCGGGGTGAGGCCCTGATTTCCTGCTGCTGCCGTGGTGTGCTTCATACATCCACTATTACCTGGGTGTAGCCCAGAGAGCAAAACCCAATTATACCCTGCTGGGGTTATAGGTACTGCGGGTACCAGCTCCATACAGACTGACCCCTAGCCCACCCTGCCCTGTGCCGTGTGTATTATTATTGAACGCCATAGCTACCATGGATCAGAGCGCGGCAAGTTTTCAGGCCATGATAAATGAGGCCGTGGCGGCCTCAATGGAAAAGGCTCTCTCCAGGGTTATGACGGCCTCTGACGATCAGCGGAAGAACCCCACGGTAGCCCAAGCCCAGGACTACGACAGGCTTGTGCCGAAGTCCGACCACCTTAATGCCACTGGAAAGGCGATAAGGGGACCAGCAACTCAGACAGGGGCAAGGCCCCCAAACATAGCAAACCTGCTCCCTCCGCCCCCTCTCCAAGACACCATTACTCCTCGGACGAGGCGGATAAGCTTTCACCCTCCATGAATAGTGTGGATTTGTGGCAAGCCGCGGACTCCGACTCTCCTGAAGACATTTGGGGATCGGATGACGGTTCACAAACTGGATTTCGACAGGGCACCTTTCCCGACAACATACATCTTCCGGACGACCCAGTACCAACTCTGGACGAGGAGGAAGCCATCTTGGACCCCTCGGGCCAACGTCTTTTCGACCCAAGAAACATTCGCCACCCGCGTTCAGGGGACTGGACACCTCCTGATCACTTAGCGAAGTTCATGCATCTGTGGCTGCGCAAGCCCATGGACAAGACGGTGCGCAACCGTTTACGTTCCGAGTGTCCTCGTCCTTCGCTACCCGATCAGGTGGCACAGACACCGGAATTCGATCAGGTCATGACCACCTTTATGTCTAGAGGAGGTCACGATCCCCGTAAAGGGGTGGAGAAGGCATTCCATGGCGCACAAGACAAATTGCTGGACTCCATCGGCCCACTCTCCCGCATCTTATACTTGGCAGATGACGCCCTCACGCGAGCTGACCAGTTCAATACCAATATGGTTCGTGAATGGGCGCACGATATTCGAGAATGGGCACAACGATGCTTCTGTTTTGTGGGCAACGCCAACGTATCCCTCTCCGCTGAGAGGAGGAAAGCAGCATTACTCCGTTTGGACGGAAAGTTGGTGGAATTGGGCACCAAGGAACTAGGGCCACTGGCACAGGGCAAGCTCTTCGGTGACGCCTTTTTGAAGGAACTCAACAGGCATGTGAATGTTTTCACGTCACTCAACAAAGCACAGACCTCTATGAAACGGGTCTTCAGGGGCAACCCCCAGACGGGTGTTTTTGGCAGGGCTGGCCGCTACAGGGGCCGTGCAGCCAGCCGCTTCTGGCCTTCAGGCCCCCGGTCACAGAGACCTCAACCGTTTTACCCAGAAGTGGGCTACAGGCAGCCTTTCTCCTTCACCAGAGGAGCCGACAGAGGTCGTGGATCGAGTTCCCGCGGCAGAGCACGTTTCAACCCCACAGGTAAGTCTTTTGTCTCAGGTACCCCTTGCCAATCTTACTGCAGGTCGTATTACTCTTTATTTTCAGAACTGGGCGGCTATCTCGACAGACGCTTGGATCCTTCAAACGGTGCACGGCTACGTCATAGACTTGGTGGGCCTCCCGGAACAGACGGTCCCGCCACGTCCTTTGAACTGCTCCACGGAAGACGGCCAGCTCATCGAGTACGAGTTGCAGGAGCTCCGCTCGAAGGGAGCAATAGAACCCGCTCACGACAAGGGGGGGTTTTCAGCAATATCTTCATGGTAAAGAAGAAGACCGGGGATTTCAGGCCAGTCATAAATTTAAGGAGGCTCAACGCCTTCGTTCTGTACAGGCACTTCAAAATGGAAGGCATTCACCTCCTGAGGGACCTTCTCCAAGACGGAGATTGGTTCACAAGACTGGACCTCAAGGACGCGTATCTGTCAGTGCCTGTCCACATGGCCTGCCGACGTTTCCTCAGGTTCCTGTGGCAGGACCTTCCCTGGCAGTTCACTTGCCTTCCATTCGGCCTCAGTTCAGCCCCGTGGTGTTTCACCAAGTTGCTGAAGCCAGTGGTCGCTCATCTACGCGCACAAGGAATTCGGTGCATTATTTACCTGGATGACCTGCTTCTGTTTTGCTCCGACAAATCCTGACTGGCTCAACAAACACGCTTTACCGTAGATTTCCTGACATCTCTAGGTTTCGTGGTGAACTTCCTGAAGTCGGAGTTATACCCAAGTCAGACGGTGCAATTTTTGGGCTTCGTGATAGACTCCAGGTCCAGCACGTTAAGTTTGCCAGCGTCAAAGATCACGGCCATCAAAAAGGAGCTGCGCAGAGTCATTCATTACCACTCCATCCCACTTCGTATTCTGGCTCGGATTGTAGGACTACTATCCGCTTCCATCCAGGCCATATTCCCAGGACCGCTCCACTACAGGGCGATGCAACGTCTGAAGACCTCCTTTCTCTACCAGAATCCTTCCTACGATCAAACGATCCCGATAACGGAAGAGGTCAGGGAGGAATTCAGAAGGTGGCTCGACAGCATGGAGGCATGGAACGGCCGGGTCATCTTTGGGAACTCGCCCGACATCGTTCTGGAATCGGATGCCAGCCTTTGGGGCTGGGGCGCGACGGGCGAAGGCAAGTCGACAGGAGGCGCCTGGACCTCTCAAGAGACCTTTCTCCACATCAATTGCCTGGAACTCCTCGAGGGGTCATTTGTAATCCGCGGTATGGCAAAGGGCAGATCGAACTGTTGTATTCTTCTCCGGATGGACAACATCTCGGCGGTTCGTTATATCAACCGCCTGGGCGGAGCCCGGTCTCGACTCCTATCCAAAATAACGAAGGAGATCTTCGATTTCTGCCTTCCCCGCAATATCTCGCTCAAAGCGGAATACCTCCCGGGGGAAACGAATCTGACAGCAGACTGGTTTTCACGTCATTGGCGGGACAACAGCGACTGGAGACTGGATCCTCGGATCTTCCAAAGGCTCTCAACCGGGAGGGGCCCCTTCCGACTGGATCTGTTTGCTTCCCGCAACAACAGACAGACACACGACTATTTCAGCTGGCTTCCGGACCCGGAGAGCATGGCAGTGGATGCGTTTCTCCAGCAATGGCCAACCGAAGGGGCGTACGCTTTTCCCCCATTCTCCATGATAGCGAGGACAATTCAGTACCTGAGGAATCAACGTGTTTCTCTTCTACTCATCACTCCCCTTTGGCGGAGTCAACCATGGTTCCCGGACCTCTTGCCGCTGTCCTACACCGATCCACTGCTCCTGCCATCGTATCCGATGCTCCTCATGGATCCGAAAGGGAATCCCCATCCCCTGGTGCTCGAGGACCGTCTCATCCTGGTGGCTTGGACTCTTTCAGGGGAGCCTGGCAGACCAGCGACTTATCGCAGACGGCTAGAGACCTCATATGGGACTCCTGGGCACCCGGAACCAGAAGATGTTACCTATCAGCTTGGGATTCCTGGTCCTCTTGGTGCGGTGAACGGGACTTCGATCCATTTACTGCACCTGTGACTGCCATCCTTAATTTTCTTTCGCACCTTTTCTCTATGGGTCGCTCCTATCGTTCACTCAATGTAGTTCGTTCCGCGATTTCAGCGGCGCACGTCCCCGCCTCGGGGATCCCGGTTGGAAGGGACCCGCTGGTATGCCGTCTACTAAGGGGTATACGATTACAGAGGCCCCCGGGACCTAAATACTCTCACCTGTGGGACGTAGAGTTGGTCCTGCAGTTCCTAAGGGATTGGCCGACAAATGATAAATTGTCCCTCAGACAATTATCGGCCAAATTAACTCTATTGCTTTGCCTTGTTTCTTTCAGACGGGTTTCTGATGTACGAGCTTTTGACATTGACGCTTTTTCGGTTTCTCCTGAAGGAGTTACCTTTAGAGTGTCTCGACGTACCAAATCAGACTCTTCGTCAGTGTTTTATCCTTTCTTTGCCTCTGAACCACAATTATGTGTCGTTTCTACTCTACACCGGTACGTGGAGTTCACGTCCGCCCTTCGGGTCTCTGCATCGGGACAGCTGCTTGTGTCCTATGTTAGACCTCACGTTCCCGTCTCGACTACCACGCTCGCCAGGTGGATACGATGGATCCTATCTCTGGCGGGAGTGGACCCCTCTTTTGGGGCACATTCGGTACGCGGGGCAGCTGCCTCGTCGGCCTTATTAGCGGGCGCTTCTCTTTCGGACATCCTTCGCTCGGCGAACTGGTCAAGAAAATCTACTTTCCGGACATTCTACTTTCGCCCGAGCTCGGGTGCGGCTATGTGTCTTCTAAATCAGTGTTAAAAAATGCTAAATAGGAAGCCTCCTGTCATGTGGTAAAATTGAAGATTATGCTAGCGTTAGTGTACTTAGAATCTTAATTTTAATAATGACAGGAGGCGAGTATTTTCCCACCCTTTTTTCCCGCCCTCAGGTCAGGGGTCTCACGTAAGTACACTTATAGCTTGGTTTACTCACCATTCTTGTTTCGTTCCTCTTCAGTTTGGAAGTTTGTTCTATTTTATGTGCAATATTCATTACACTGATAAGATGTTTGCGGTAATTATATGTCGGGTCATTGCTCCATCGAGGTTCAAATCGGTTCCTAACCCATTTCATGTTCTCTTTTCAGTGTAAATCCGCAATGTTAGCAGTCTCGTCTTAGGATGGACGCATTTGGGTCGACCTTCAGCTTCTGAGGATCTTCGTTCAAGCAAGTTGCCCTTTGGTGCTGGTTTCAGGTTTTCGGGATCAGCCTTCTTTCCGCGAGGTTCCTCTTGTTGGGATTCTTCCGGTGATACGTGTTATACACTGTTGGACTTTATAGTTTAAGTTACCTGATGTCGCTTACGAAAGAGGGGGAGGAGTTTCACCGCTGTGCATTATATACCTCCTATTGAATTTTGATTGGTCATCGTTTTTTCTCTTTTCTTTACTGCTATGTGGAGTTAGTAAAGAGAGTTATATGCAAAATACTCGCCTCCTGTCATTATTAAAATTAAGATTATAAGTACACTAACGCTAGCATAATCTTCAATTAGCGAATATGACGAATGTATTCGTCATATTCCTCAAAACAAAGATAACGAAGTATTCTCCATCTTCGTTTTAGCTCCATATTCGTCAACTTCGCTAATTCTAGCAATCAAATAGGATAGTTGACTATAGAGACAGCTGTGTTTAATTCGCTATGCGATTATATTACTTTGCTTTTTTTATTTTTTATAAATAGAATCATTATAATAATCAAGTATTTAACTATTCAATTTTTAAAAAAAAAAGCAGTAATATAATCGCATAGCGAATTAAACTTAGATGTCTCTATAGTCAACTTTCGTATTTGATTGCTAGAATTAGCGAAGTTGACGAATAGATAGCTAAAACTAAGATGGAGAATACTTAGTTATCTTGGTTTTGAGGAATATGACGAATACATTTGCCATATTCGCTAATTCTATCAAGCTAACCATAGTAAACAAGGTTGAAATCGCAATTTGATTATTATAACTTAAATTAATCGATGTCACGGGGTTCCGAAGGTGCACTCGGTCCCCCATTACCCGCAGACCTGTTGCTTAGCTTTGGGAATGAGGATCTGTGTTTGACCTCATTCCCAGGGCGACTTTACTAGCTGGGTGGCTCCCTGCTCCTAGTCTGCCTTGAGCGCCGAGCTGATCACTCGGTGCTCGACTGGTTGGTCTGTCGGTCATGTGACGCTGGCCACGTCACATGACCCTCACTCCCCACTATAAATACAGGCAGCCTGCTGGCCACAGGTTGCCTGTTAATTTCTAGGTTCCTGGCTATTTGTTGGACTACTGAATACTTACCTGATCTTGTTCCCTGACGATCCTTTGCCTGCTCCTCCTGTACTGTGCTTCCGTCCTGGTATTGTGACCTCGTCTCCCACCTGACAACTCTCTTTGGACTCCTCGTGTACTTCTCTGCTCTCCTGGTATTTGACCCCGGCTTCTCCTGACCATTCTTTGCTTAATCCTTTGTACTGCGTAGCACTCTTGGTTCTGACCCGGTCCGTTCATGTTCCGTATTTTGTCTTGTCTGTCTTCCCTGCACATATCCTAAGCTAGGGACTGCCGTCCAGTTGTCCCCTGTCATCAGGACTCGTGAGGCAAGTAGGCAGGGCCAGGAGTGAGGGTGGAGCGCAGAGGTCACTATCCTTCCCCCTGTGTGTGTGTGGACGTGACCGTTACAGATTAACAGGTCCAATAACCACTGTATCATGTATCCTCTTATTACCCTGACTAACCATGTCTCTAGCTTGACACAGGTGGTGCAGGAGCTAGGAGAGAAACTCAGTTCTTTTGAGTTTGGACAAGGTTCGTCCACTCCTCAGCCCTCCAGTCCACATTTTGAACCCCAGATCAAGCTCCCAGAACCCTTTTCTGGAGACCGGAAGAGGTTTCTCTCCTTTAAGGCTACTTTCACACTGCCGTTTAGAGCGGGTCCGTCTGATGTTTCCTCAGACGGATCCGTCTGATGTTTCCTCAGACGGATCCGCTCCTATAATGCAGACGTTTGTATCCGTTCAGAACGGATCCGTCTGCATTATAACTGTGAAAAATTTCTAAGTGTCAAAGTAGCCTGAACTGATCCGTCCAGACTTTACATTGAAAGTTAATGTGGGACGGATCAGTTTGAAGATTGAGCCATATAGTGTCATCTTCGAACGGATCCGTCCCCATTGACTTACATTGTAAGTCTGGACGGATCCGCTTGCCTCCGCACGGCCAGGCGGACACCCGAACGCTGCAAGCAGCGTTCAGGTGTCCGCTTGCTGAGCGGAGGCTGAACGCCGCCAGACTGATGCATTCTGAGCGGATCCGCGTCCACTCAGAATGCATTAGGGCTGGACGGATGCGTTCGGGGCCGCTTGTGAGCCCCTTCAAACGGAGCTCACGAGCGGACACCAGAACGCAGGTGTGAAAGTAGCCTAAGGAGACTTGCAAACTCTACTTACGTTTACGCCCCGTGTCCTCCGGTCCCGAGAGCCAACGCGTGGGGATTATCATTTCTCTACTACAGGGTGATCCCCAGGACTGGGCATTCTCGTTACCTCCTGGGGCCAGTTGTCTGACTTCAGTGGAGATTTTTTTTTTTTTCAAGCACTGGGTACCCTCTATGACGAACCAGACAGGACCCTGATAGCCGAGACGGCTCTTAGGGCACTGGTTCAGGGCCATCTCCCTGCGGAGCAGTATTGCACCCAATTCAGACGGTGGTGTGTCCCCTCAGGATGGAATGAACCAGCCCTGAAGAGTCAGTTTAGGTCTGGTCTGTCTGATAATTTAAAAGATCTATTAGTCAGTTATCAAATTCCAGAGACCTTAGAGGAGATGATGACCCTAGTTGTCCGACTTGACCGATGAGTTAGAGAGAGACGACAAGAACGACAGTTCTGTTCTCAGATGGTGATCCAGCCAGAGGCCTTTTCCAGGGACAACACTGAGGTCTCCACCGAGGAACCCATGCAGGTTGGCATGACCCGGGGTAATCTTCGACGCAGATGCAGAGAGTGCTTCTACTGTGGAGATCCTGGCCATTGGATCAACAAGTGCCCTAAGAGGGTCCTCTCTGACAAGTCTCCTAAGGCAAGACAACCTAAAGACCAGGTACACCCTGATTTTTCTAAATATAAGCTTTTGGTACCCATAACAATTTCTCTGGGGGTTAATAAGTGGCCGGGTAAGGCCTTTATTGATTCCGGTTCAGCGGCCAGCTTTATTGACTTTGAATTTGCTAGTAAATTGGGTATTCCAATGTTTGCTTTACCTACACCTATCCATGTCATGGCTATTGATGCTACTCCCCTGATGGGTGGTACTGTGAGGTCATGTACCTCTGAAATTTCTCTGACCGTGGGTGTGTGCCACTCTGAGAAATGTTCTCTTTTAGTCCTGGAGAACCTACCGGTTGAGGTGGTACTAGGGTTGCCTTGGCTCCGTTTACATAACCCCACAATTGATTGGTCCAAAGGAGAGTTGGTGAAATGGGGACCTAAGTGTGACTCATGCCTGTCCGTGATCCAGGCTGGGGTTTCAGTAAGGTCTAATACATTACCCTCAGTTATTAAAGAATTTTCTGATGTATTCTCATCCTCTACTCCAGAGGTTCTACCCCCCCATAGACCTTATGATTGCGCCATAGAGCTAATAGAGGGTGCCGAATTTCCTAAAGGGCGAATTTATAATCTTTCAGGGCCCGAACGCAAGGCTATGGAAGATTGTATTAAGGAGAGCCTTGCTAAAGGGCATATTAGACCTTCAGTCTCTCCTATGGGAGCAGGGTTTTTCTTTGTTAAAAAGAAGGATGGTGGTCTTAGGCCTTGTATTGATTACCGGAGATTAAATAAGATCACTGTCCAAAATAGATAATCTCCCATTGATTCCGGATTGATTTAACCAGGTTCTGGGGGCAACCTGGTTTTCCAAGATTGACCTGAAAGGGGCATACAATCTAATCCGAATCAAGGAGGGAGACGAATGGAAGACAGCGTTCAATACTCCGATAGGACACTTTGAATATCAGGTGATGCCTTTTGGACTCGGCAATGCCCCAGCTGTGTTCCAAAACTTAATGAACGATATTCTCAGGGAGTTCTTAGGTAAATTTATTATAGTCTATCTTGACGACATTTTGATATTCTCTCCTGATTTTAAATCTCATGTGTCTCATGTCAAACAAGTATTAGAGGTGTTGAGGGAGAACCAGCTATCCGCTAAGCAAGAGAAATGTGTCTTTGGTGTACAGGAGATACTGTTTCTAGGGCATGTTTTGACTCCTCACGTCTTTAAGATGGATCCTGGTAAGGTTTTAGCAATTAAGGAATGGGTAAGGCCTTCATCCTTAAAGGCTTTACAACGGTTTTTGGGTTTCTCTAATTACTATCGTAAATTTATCATTCATTTTTCTGTAATTGCTAAGCCATTGACCGACCTTACTAAGAAAGGGGCGGATTTGGAGAATTGGTCTACCAAGGCCATCTCTTCATTTGAAACCTTAAAAAAGGCATTTAGTAGTGCTCCCATTCTGATCCAGACTGATCAGGAGAGACCCTTTATTGTGGAGGTGGATGCGTCCGAGGACGGCACAGGAGCAGCCCTTTCACAAGGTCCTGCTAGCCTTACTAACCTGAGACCGTGTGCCTTCTTCTCCAGGAAATTCTCTCCCACGGAGAGAAACTACGACATAGGGAATAGGGAGCTGCTGGCTATTAAATGGGCATTTGAGGAGTGGAGGCATTTTTTGGAGGGGGCAAGGCATCGAGTAACTGTTGTCACTGATCATAAAAACCTTATGTTCCTCGAGTCGGCTAAGAGGTTGAATCCCCGACAAGCCCGATGGGCTCTGTTTTTTGCCCGTTTTGATTTCTCCATTACGTTTAGGCCGGGAAGTAAAAATGTGAAGGCAGACGCATTATCTCGGAGCTTCCATGCTTTTCAACCCACTGAGACGCCGCCTGAATCCATCCTACCAGCAAACATCTTCTTAGTGGCTCTAACCCAGGATATCTCGGCTCGCATTAAGGCTGAACAACATCTGGCACCGGCATCCACCCCAACAGATAAGTTGTTTGTTCCCGTACAATTTGTTTCCAGCTGTTGGGGGAGTGTCACGATTCTGCCTTTTGTGGACATCCGGGTTTTGAGGGCACTAAGGATCTGATTTCTAGATCTTATTGGTGGCCCACTCTGACCAGGGATGTCAAGTCCTACGTGACAGCCTGTGAGGTTTGTGCCAGGTCTAAGACACCTAGGACTCGCCCTGCTGGTAACCTACGACCCCTACCCATTCCCAGTAGACCCTGGTCCCATATCTCGATGGACTTTATAACTGACCTACCGCTGGCGGAGGGTAAGACTGTAGTTTGGGTAGTAGTCGATAGGTTTAGCAAGATGGTTCATTTCATTCCCCTGTCTAAACTTCCGAATGCTAAAACCCTGGCGTCTATTTTTGTGAGAGAGATTGTTTGTTTACATGGCATCCCGGAAAATATTGTTTCTGACAGGGGTGTGCAGTTTGTGTCCAAATTCTGGAGGGCCTTCTGTCAAAGATATAAAATTTCATTGTCTTTTTCTTCCGCCTACCATCCTGAGAGTAATGGGCAGACTGAACGCCTTAATCAGTCTGTGGAACAATTATTGAGGTTGTATGTTGCTGATGACCAGCAATTATGGGTCAAATTCCTTCCGTTGGCTGAATTTGCTTTGAATAACCGTGTCAATTCTTCTGCTGGGGTCTCCCCTTTCTTTTGTAACCATGGTTTTCATCCCCGTTTTCATTCTGGGTCGTCCGTCTCCTCCTCTAACCCTGAAGCATATAAACTCTCCTCCGAACTGTGCACAGTTTGGGCCCGGGTTCAATCGAACCTAGAAAAGGCTCAAAATTCTCAAAAACTCAAGGCCGATAGGAGACGTTCAAGGGGGGTGAACTTTCAAGTTGGGGATAAAGTATGGTTGTCCTCCAAGAATCTATCTCTCAAGGTAGCTTCTAGAAAGTTTGCTCCTCGTTTTATTGGACCATATAAGATCACGGAAGTGATTAACCCAGTATCTTTAAGGTTGGAGCTGCCCGAGTCATTCCACATTCATAATGTGTTCCATAAATCTCTACTTAAAAAGTATTTTGAACCGGTAGTACCATCGAAAGCCTCTCCTCCGCCGGTTCTTGTTAATGATGATGTCGTGTATGTGGTGTCTAAGATAGTGGATGTCAGGAAGGTGCGTAATTCCTTGCAGTACCTGATTCACTGGAAGGGGTATGGTCTTTAAGAGAGATCTTGGGTACCTGCCAGGGAGGTTCATGCTCCTAGACTTGTTCGTAAATTTCATTTGGAACACCCTGAAAAGCCATCGCCTGAAGTCTTGGGTCCGGTGGCCCCTAATAAAAGGGGGGGTACTGTCACGGGTTCCGAAGGTGCACTCGGTCCCCCATTACCCGCAGACCTGTTGCTTAGCTTTGGGAATGAGGATCTGTGTTTGACCTCATTCCCAGGGCGACTTTACTAGCTGGGTGGCTCCCTGCTCCTAGTCTGCCTTGAGCGCCAAGCTGATCAATCGGTGCTCGACTGGTTGGTCTGTCGGTCATGTGACGCTGGCCACGTCACATGACCCTCACTCCCCACTATAAATACAGGCAGCCTGCTGGCCACAGGTTGCCTGTTAATTTCTAGGTTCCTGGCTATTTGTTGGACTACTGAATACTTACATGATCCTGTTCCCTGACGATCCTTTGCCTGCTCCTCCTGTACTGCGCTTCCGTCCTAGTATTGTGACCTCGTCTCCCACCTGACAACTCTCTTTGGACTCCTCGTGTACTTCTCTGCTCTCCTGGTATTTGACCCCGGCTTCTCCTGACCATTCTTTGCTTAATCCTTTGTACTGCGTAGCTCTCTTGGTTCTGACCCGGTCCGTTCATGTTCCGTATTTTGTCTTGTCTGTCTTCCCTGCACATATCCTAAGCTAGGAACTGCCGTCCAGTTGTCCCCTGTCATCAGGACTCGTGAGGCAAGTAGGCAGGGCCAGGGGTGAGGGTGGAGCGCAGTGGTCACTATCCTTCCCCCTGTGTGTTTGTGGACATGACCGTTACAATCGAATTGCGATTTCAACTTAGCACTGCTATATTCCATATTAGGCTAGAATTAACGAATATGGAATATAGCAGTGCTAAGTTGAAATCGAAATTTGATTATTATAACTTGAATTAATCGCATTGCTATTTCAACTTGGACCTGGTTTACTATGGTTTGCTTGGTAGAATTAGCGAATATGACGAATGTATTCGTCATATTCCTCAAAACGAAGATAACAAAGTATTCTCCATCTTCGTTTTAGCTACCTATTCGCCAACTTCGCTAATTCTAGCAATCAAATAGGAAGGTTGACTATAGAGACAGCTGTTTTTAATTCGCTATGCGATTATATTACTTTGCTTTTTTTTATTTATGAATAGAATCATTATAATAATCAAGTATTTAACTATTCAATTTTTTTTTTAAAAAAGCCAAATAATATAATAGCATAGCGAATTAAACTTAGCTGACTCTATAGTCAACTTTCCTATTTGATTGCTAGAATAAGCAAAGTTGACGAATAGGTAGCTAAAACGAAGATGTAGAATACTTTTGATACGTTATCTTCGTTTTGAGGAATATGACGAATACATTTGTCATATTCGCTAATTCTAGATATCAAACCAATAGGAAAGTCGCCTTAAGTTAAAATCGCAATACGCGATTATTTAAATCGCATAATAATCGCGATAACTAGAATAATGACGAATATTCGATTTCAACGAATATGAAATGAATATTCTATCGAATATTCGCGAATTTCGTCGAAATCGAATATGGCACCTGCCGCTCATCACTATTCTTCACATCCTTTGGCAATGCCCATTGATAACAAGTTATTGGAAAGCATGTGGAGAACTGTTGGGCCTATTACTCCCACAGAAGTTTGGGTGGACACCGCAACTTGCCCTACTTTTAGTTGGAGTGGTTGATTTCCCTGTAGAAAGTAGGAAACTGGTATGCATTCTTTGTGTTTTGGCAAAATTGATGCTATTGCGGAGATGGAAATCTCAGGAAGTGCCGCAAATAAGGGACCTAGTGTCCTCTATTAACACCACCTTTGCTTATGAAAAAATCATAGCCTTAGGTAATGGTTCCTACTAGAGTTGAGCGAACACCTGGATGTTCGGGTTCGAGAAGTTCGGCCGAACTTCCCGGAAATGTTCGGGTTCGGGATCCGAACCCGACCCGAACTTCGTCCCGAACCCGAACCCCATTGAAGTCAATGGGGACCCGAACTTTTCGGCACTAAAAATGCTGTAAAACAGCCCAGGAAAGAGCTAGAGGGCTGCAAAAGGCAGCAACATGTAGGTAAATCCCCTGCAAACAAATGTGGATAGGGAAATGAATAAAGAAAATAATAATAAAATAAAAAAATTAACCAATATCAATTGGACAGAGGTCCAAAAGCAGAGAATCTGGCTTCACGTCAGCAGAGAATGAGTCTCTTCATTCCATAGCAGAGAATCTGGCTTCATGTCAGCAGAGAATCAGTCTTCATGTGTTGGCAGAGAATCAGGCTTCACGTCACCCACCACTGGAACAGGCCACTGTCACATATTTAGGCCCCGGCACCCAGACAGAGGAGAGAGGTCCCGTAACAGAGAATCTGGCTTCATGTCAGCACAGAATCAGTCTTCATGTCATAGCAGAGAATCAGGCTTCAGGTCACCCACCACTGGAACAGGCCACTGTCACACATTTAGGCCCCGGCACCCAGACAGAGGAGAGAGGTCCCGTAACAGAGAATCTGGCTTCATATCAGCACAGAATCAGTCTTCATGTCATAGCAGAGAATCAGGCTTCACGTCACCCACCACTGGAACAGGCCACTGTCAAACATTTAGGCCCAGGCACCCAGGCAGAGGAGAGAGGTCACGTAACAGAGAATCTGGCTTCATGTCAGCAGAGAATCAGTCTTCATGTCATAGCAGAGAATCAGGCTTCACGTCACCCACCACTGGAACAGGCCACTGTCAAACATTTAGGCCCCGGCACCCAGACAGAGGAGAGAGGTCCCGTAACAGAGAATCTGGCTTCATGTCAGCACAGAATCAGTCTTCATGTCATAGCAGAGAATCAGGCTTCACGTCACCCACCACTGGAACAGGCCACTGTCAAACATTTAGGCCCAGGCACCCAGGCAAAGGAGAGAGGTCACGTAACAGAGAATCTGGCTTCATGTCAGCAGAGAATCAGTCTTCATGTCATAGCAGAGAATCAGGCTTCACGTCACCCACCACTGGAACAGGCCACTATCACATATTTAGGCCCCGGCACCCAGACAGAGGAGAGAGGTCCCGTAACAGAGAATCTGGCTTCATGCCAGCACAGAATCAGTCTTCATGTCATAGCAGAGAATCAGGCTTCACGTCACCCACCGCTGGAACAGGCCACTGTCACATATTTAGGCCCAGGCACCCAGGCAGATGAGAGAGGTCCCGTAACAGAGAATCTGGCTTCATGTCAGCACAGAATCAGTCTTCATATTATAGCAGAGAATCAGGCTTCACGTCAACCACCACTGGAACAGGCCACTGTCACATATTTAGGCCCAGGCAGAGGAGAGAGGTCGCGTAACAGAGAATCTGGCTTCATGTCAGCAGAGAATCAGTCTTCATGTCATAGCAGAGAATCAGGCTTCACGTCACCCACCACTGGAAAAGGCCACTGTCACATATTTAGGCCCCGGCACCCAGACAGAGGAGAGAGGTCCCGTAACAGAGAATCTGGCTTCATGTCAGCACAGAATCAGTCTTCATGTCATAGCAGAGAATCAGGCTTCACGTCAACCACCACTGGAACAGGCCACTGTCACATATTTAGGCCCAGGCACCCAGGCAGAGGAGAGAGGTCCCGTAACAGAGAATCTGGCTTCATGTCAGCACAGAATCAGTCTTCATATTATAGCAGAGAATCAGGCTTCACGTCACCCACCACTGGAACAGGCCACTGTCACATATTTAGGCCCAGGCACCCAGGCAGAGAAGAGAGGTCCCGTAACAGAGAATCTGGCTTCATGTCAGCAGAGAATCAGTCTTCATGTCATAGCAGAGAATCAGGCTTCACGTCACCCACCACTGGAACAGGCCACTGTCACACATTTAGGCCCCGGCACCCAGACAGAGGAGAGAGGTCCCGTAACAGAGAATCTGGCTTCATGTCAGCACAGAATCAGTCTTCATGTCATAGCAAAGAATCAGGCTTCACGTCACCCACCACTGGAACAGGCCACTGTCACATATTTAGGCCCAGGCACCCAGGCAGAGGAGAGAGGTCCCATAACAGAGAATCTGGCTTCATGTCAGCACAGAATCAGTCTTCATGTCATAGCAGAGAATCAGGCTTCACGTCACCCACCACTGGAACAGGCCACTGTCACATATTTAGGCCCAGGCACCCAGGCAGAGGAGAGAGGTCCCGTAACAGAGAATCTGGCTTCATGTCATCAGAGAATCAGTCTTCATGTCATAGCAGAGAATCAGGCTTCACGTCACCCACCACTGGAACAGGCCACTGTCACATATTTAGGCCCAGGCACCCAGGCAGAGGAGAGAGGTCCCGTAACAGAGAATCTGGCTTCATGTCATCAGAGAATCAGTCTTCATGTCATAGCAGAGAATCAGGCTTCACGTCACCCACCACTGGAACAGGCCACTGTCACATATTTAGGCCTCGGCACACAGACAGAGGAGAGAGGTCCCGTAACAGAGAATCTGGCTTCATGTCAGCAGTGAATCAGTCTTCATGTCATAGCAGAGAATCAGGCTTCACGTCACCCACCACTGGAACAGGCCACTGTCACACATTTACAGGGAGTGCAGAATTATTAGGCAAATGAGTATTTTGACCACATCATCCTCTTTATGCATGTTGTCTTACTCCAAGCTGTATAGGCTCGAAAGCCTACTACCAATTAAGCAAATTAGGTGATGTGCATCTCTGTAATGAGAAGGGGTGTGGTCTAATGACATCAACACCCTATATCAGGTGTGCATAATTATTAGGCAACTTCCTTTCCTTTGGCAAAATGGGTCAAAAGAAGGACTTGACAGGCTCCGAAAAGTCAAAAATAGTGAGATATCTTGCAGAGGGTTGCAGCACTCTTAAAATTGCATAGCTTTTGAAGCGTGATCATCGAACAATCAAGCGTTTCATTCAAAATAGTCAACAGGGTCGCAAGAAGCGTGTGGAAAAACCAAGGCACAAAATAACTGCCCATGAACTGAGAAAAGTCAAGCGTGCAGCTGCCAAGATGCCACTTGCCACCAGTTTGGCCATATTTCAGAGCTGCAACATCACTGGAGTGCCCAAAAGCACAAGGTGTGCAATACTCAGACATGGCCAAGGTAAGAAAGGCTGAAAGACGACCACTACTGAACAAGACACACAAGCTGAAACGTCAAGACTGGGCCAAGAAATATCTCAAGACTGATTTTTCTAAGGTTTTATGGACTGATGTAATGAGAGTGAGTCTTGATGGGCCAGATGGATGGGCCTGTGACTGGATTGGTAAAGGGCAGAGAGCTCCAGTCTGACTCAGACGCCAGCAAGGTGGAGGTGGAGTACTGGTTTGGGCTGGTATCATCAAAGATGAGCTTGTGGGGCCTTTTCGGGTTGAGGATGGAGTCATGCTCAACTCCCAGTCCTACTGCCAGTTTCTGGAAGACACCTTCTTCAATCAGTGGTACAGGAAGAAGTCTGCATCCTTCAAGAAAAACATGATTTTCATGCAGGACAATGCTCCATCACACGCGTCCAAGTACTCCACAGCGTGGCTGGCAAGAAAGGGTATAAAAGAAGAAAATCGAATGACATGGCCTCCTTGTTCACCTGATCTGAACCCCATTGAGAACCTGTGGTCCATCATCATCAAATGTGAGATTTACAAGGAGGGAAAACAGTACACCTCTCTGAACAGTGTCTGGGAGGCTGTGGTTGCTGCTGCACGCAATGTTGATGGTGAACAGATCAAAACACTGACAGAATCCATGGATGGCAGGCTTTTGAGTGTCCTTGCAAAGAAAGGTGGCTATATTGGTCACTGATTTGTTTTTGTTTTGTTTTTGAATGTCAGAAATGTATATTTGTGAATGTTGAGATGTTATATTGGTTTCACTGGTAAAAATAAATAATTGAAATGGGTATATATTTGTTTTTTGGTAAGTTGCCTAATAATTATGCACAGTAATAGTCACCTGCACACACAGATATCCCCCTAAAATAGCTAAAACTAAAAAACAAACTAAAAACTACTTCCAAAAATATTCAGCTTTGATATTAATGAGTTTTTTGGGTTCATTGAGAACATGGTTGTTGTTCAATAATAAAATTAATCCTCAAAAATACAACAGGCCTAATAATTCTGCACTCCCTGTAGGCCCCGGCACCCAGGCAGAGGAGAGAGGTCCCGTAACAGAGAATCTGGCTTCATGTCAGCACAGAATCAGTTTTCATGTCATAGCAGAGAATCAGGCTTCACGTCACCCACCACTGGAACAGGCCACTGTCACACATTTAGGCCCAGGCACCCAGACAGAGGAGAGAGGTCCCGTAACAGAGAATCTGGCTTCATGTCAGCACAGAATCTGTCTTCATGTTATAGCAGAGAATCAGGCTTCACGTCACCCACCACTGGAACAGGCCACTGTCACATATTTAGGCCCAGGCACACAGGCAGAGGAGAGAGGTCCCGTAACAGAGAATCTGGCTTCATGTCAGCACAGAATCAGTCTTCATGTTATAGCAGAGAATCGGGCTTCACGTCACCCACCACTGGAACAGGCCACTGTCACATATTTAGGCCCCGGAACCCAGACAGAGGAGAGGTTCATTCAACTTTGGGTTGCCCCGCAATATAATGGTAAAATGAAAATAAAAATAGGATTGAATGAGGAAGTGCCCTGGAGTACAATTGTAGTGTACGGGAGTTGTAATACCCGTCACTACCAAAGTGTCACTTGGTGTGCTGTCGTCCCTCCTAATTATGGGGAGTTGTTGTATGTCAGTTTTATAAAATGTAATGTAATGTGTGTATTTCCCTGTCATTGAAACTTGCATGTACAGGCCTGCTAGGGGTGTCATTCCTACTTCTGGTCCATAGAGGGAGCTAGGGAGCCCTAGTTTATATAAGGCCAGTCAGGGAAGTGCAAGGCAGACGGAGTCTAGTGTCTGTAATCTACAGTTGGAGATTAGACAATGTCTGAGACAAGTCCAGGCCTGAAGCCTGCTGTTCAGGAGAAGATTCCCTCCTGAATTCCCACATGCAGAAGCAGGAATACCTTAGCCTGAGGAACCATTCAGAAGCTGGGAGAGACTGAGGCAAATATCAGAGGAGCCAGAGGTATTGAGAGAAACAGAGGAGGTACTTATTCAAGCCATAATCAAGGAGATAAAGCCAGACTTAGGTTAATGGGCCTTGGTGAAGAATTGCTACATTCCAGGATCAGACAGAGTTAGAGTGCAAGCTCCTTTGCTGCAAGTCCTGTGTTCAACACTCTGTAATTACCCTGCTGTACTGAATTGCCTGCATCGACCGAATTACCTAATCGACTGTATGCTGAGGAACTGCGTTTCCAATATTGTCTCTGCCTGCAAACTACTAAAGTTCAAGTTCTGTTTTAACACCACGTTTCCTCAAATTATTTCTGCATCCGCAAACGGCGTGCCACCGTTTACTTGGCACTGGCGTCACGAACTATTACTAACCCTATACCTGCCCTTGCAGAGAGTCAGCTGTACCAGGTTAGTGTATATTGCACTACTACACCCAGAAACACCTACTGCACAACTTGAGTACACTGCACCTCTCTTTTGGCGTCACGAACAGGATTCGCACGCTTTCTAGTGCAAGAAGCGTGAACTTTGTGCCTTATACCGTTGCCCTGTGACCAAAGTGACAATTTTCCTGTTTATTAAAGTGAACTTTGTGGACTGAAAATCGTACCCAAAGTGTACCAAAAACCTCTAAAAAGCGCTGTGCAGTGTTGCGCTACCCAGAGGAAGAAAATCGCCGCATTGGAGTGTGGTTTTGTGGACTTTAAACATTCCTGCTTGCTGTCAGTGAATAGACAGCGTTTGTACCTAAAGATGGCCGCTGAGCTTGCTGAATTTACTGCTGCGTCACCTTCATCCCGAAAAGGCGGGAAAAGTTGGCGCCTTTCTGAGGAAAAAGCGGGAAGAAGGTCAAGGGCAGGCGCCACGGCTTATCTGGACATTTGCATGTCTGCCAGCATGGACACCGCCTTCCCTATACTGGAATACCTGGGGGGCGGCTCCCCAGTGCAATGGGAGGAGCTGGCTACTCTAATTGACGCGACCCTATCGCTCTCCTCAGTAGGATCGAGCATGTTGGATTGTGAGCAGAGTGTTGCTGCAGCGTCCGCACCTGTAATTGAAAAGATGACTGACATCGGTGTAGAGCCAGAGGAGGCTGCACCGGCCTACTCTCCGGGACCGGAGCAACCCGCCTGCCGCCCCAGGGAGAAAGAACCCGAGCCCTACTATGGCTCGTGGAGGGACTTTTTCCAGCCATCTTTCAAATGGTCTTCCCTGATGGCGGAGATCCGAGAGGCCGCAATCAAGCGGAATACAAGGACGAAAATCGTCTATGAGGAACTGACCAAGACCATACATGAGAAACATACGCACACCCAACCCCGCCTGGAAAGGAGAAAGGGAGTGGTGCTGTCGTTTGACAAATCCCGTGGCTACGGGTTTATTCAGGACTATCTAACTGGCAGAGACCTCTATGTCAATCGAAGGTCTGTCAAAAGAGACTACCTCCCTTCGTACCAGCACAGCCTCCGCGAGGGAGAGGAAGTGGAGTACACCCCTGCCGAGAGCCTGCGAGGCCCCTATGCGACTGCTGTGACCCGTCCGAAGCGAGGACCTGAGGATTGGGAGGCAGAAGAAGGAGAAGACTACTCTGGCTGCGAGCGAGAACCGGAACGCTCTCCAGAGCCGGCCCATCACGCCTTCCAGGAGCGGAGCTCCTTCATTGGGCCGAACGTCTTCTGGCAGCCAACCGTGTTGGAGAAATGGGTGAGCCCCTATCCTTCCCCCGAGCTGCCTCGTCGGGAGAAGACAATATCTGAGCTGGAACAGCTAAAAGGACTTAGTGCTACCTTCCAGAACATCCGGATGGGACGGAGACCAGACGCATCGCCAGTACCTGCAAAGGCCGAGTCCGCACCATCGGTAACAGTACCTGCGCCGGCGGCGCCAGCAGAGGACAGCGACTCCGACACAGAGAGTATCGGTGAGCAGATCGTCCGGCTGGAGGAGAAGTTGCGGGAGTTGCGCAAGACCTACACCGCCAGGATCCAGACACCGCCGAGGAAGGATGAGGTAAGGGTGCCTGTCACCACCCGCCGACTGCCTTCTGTTGCCACCGTTCCGTCAGTGCCCCAGACCGGACCCGCGATTGCCGTAAATTGCTGCACCCAGAGCACCGGACCGCTTGCTGCGGCGGTGCCAAGCCCGTCACACCCTGCAGTGATCATGCCAGGGCCGGCACGGTCCACCAGAGGGTTCACCCCTAGGCCTATGGGGCCAATACCTATTAGGGGCCCCTTTACCCTACAGCTGCCCCCTGATACAGTTATGTGGGCACACCCTCCTGTAGAAGAATACTACAGACGGTACTTGCCAGCGGAGCCAAGTGATTACAATATGCCACTGTGAATCAGCCTGCTAGGCCTTTGATTTATTTCTTCTGGAGTTTCATGTTAACCCTTCCAGGACAGGAGTCCTATGTTGCTGGTCCTTTGTTGCGGCTGCCAGTTTGTCCACGGCTCAGTGGTAGGTGTTGACCACTGAAATTACAAAGTCAGCAAGGCCAGGCTTGTTTCCAGGATCTCCTGCCTGCTTTGCTATCCCACGCCAAGTTGTGCCTGTTCCTTTGTTGCACCTTTTACCCTTCACCCCCTTTTCAGATTGATCAGGGGTTTTACAGCACTTTTCTTGCTGTCATTTTATTGTGCAACCTGATACTAAGGAAACGTGCCCGGAGACAGACTCAAAAGAACCTGAGCCTCTGAGATTCTTACTCTTTTAAAGTATTGTGCCCAGAGATGGACTCCACCGCATGAGAGCCTCTGTGATTTAATAAGAAATAACCTGGGTACGGACTCATGTTTGTTATTTGAGCCTCCAAGAACTTTTATACCGTTTTCTACTGTCTTATCATGGACTTATTCATTGTCATGGACTATCCTGGTTCTAATGTTACGCTGTGCCAGGTCAGCGCCTCCGTTCCATTCATTATCCTGAGAGAAGAGAACGACGCCCCTTGTCACTGCCCTGCACCTTTGCCAATTGGACCTGATGTAAATGCAGATTAATTACATATATGTATGCCTGCATGTCTCTATTTTCTATTTCAGGTAGAGATTCCAGTTGGGCGACCCATGATGGAGTACGAGGGCGTACTCAGCTTAAAGCAGTGGGGTATGTAGTGTACGGGAGTTGTAATACCCGTCACTACCAAAGTGTCACTTGGTGTGCTGTCGTCCCTCCTAATTATGGGGAGTTGTTGTATGTCAGTTTTATAAAATGTAATGTAATGTGTGTATTTCCCTGTCATTGAAACTTGCATGTACAGGCCTGCTAGGGGTGTCATTCCTACTTCTGGTCCATAGAGGGAGCTAGGGAGCCCTAGTTTATATAAGGCCAGTCAGGGAAGTGCAAGGCAGACGGAGTCTAGTGTCTGTAATCTACAGTTGGAGATTAGACAATGTCTGAGACAAGTCCAGGCCTGAAGCCTGCTGTTCAGGAGAAGATTCCCTCCTGAATTCCCACATGCAGAAGCAGGAATACCTTAGCCTGAGGAACCATTCAGAAGCTGGGAGAGACTGAGGCAAATATCAGAGGAGCCAGAGGTATTGAGAGAAACAGAGGAGGTACTTATTCAAGCCATAATCAAGGAGATAAAGCCAGACTTAGGTTAATGGGCCTTGGTGAAGAATTGCTACATTCCAGGATCAGACAGAGTTAGAGTGCAAGCTCCTTTGCTGCAAGTCCTGTGTTCAACACTCTGTAATTACCCTGCTGTACTGAATTGCCTGCATCGACCGAATTACCTAATCGACTGTATGCTGAGGAACTGCGTTTCCAATATTGTCTCTGCCTGCAAACTACTAAAGTTCAAGTTCTGTTTTAACACCACGTTTCCTCAAATTATTTCTGCATCCGCAAACGGCGTGCCACCGTTTACTTGGCACTGGCGTCACGAACTATTACTAACCCTATACCTGCCCTTGCAGAGAGTCAGCTGTACCAGGTTAGTGTATATTGCACTACTACACCCAGAAACACCTACTGCACAACTTGAGTACACTGCACAATAATATATTGTAAAGAGGAGGTAGTTAATTTTTTAATCTGCACAAGGGATGGACAGGTCCTGTGGGATCCATGCCTGGTTCATTTTTATAAACGTCAGCTTGCCCACATTGGCTGTAGACAGGCGGCTGCGTTTGTCTGTAATGACGCCCCCTGCCGTGCTGAATACACGTTCAGACAAAACGCTGGCCGCCGGGCAGGCCAGCACCTCCAAGGCATAAAAGGCTAGCTCTGGCCACGTGGACAATTTGGAGACCCAGAAGTTGAATGGGGCAGAACCATCAGTCAGTACGTGGAGGGGTGTGCACAGGTACTGTTCCACCATGTTAGTGAAATGTTGCCTCCTGCTAACACGTTCCGTATCAGGTGGTGGTGCAGTTAGCTGTGGCGTGGTGACAAAACTTTTCCACATCTCTGCCATGCTAACCCTGCCCTCAGAGGAGCTGGCCGTGACACAGCTGCGTTGGCGACCTCTTGCTCCTCCTCTGCCTTCGCCTTGGGCTTCCACTGGTTCCTCTGTGACATTTGGGAATGCTCTCAGTAGCGCGTCTACCAACGTGCGCTTGTACTCGCGCATCTTCCTATCACGCTCCAGTGTAGGAAGTAAGGTGGGCACATTGTCTTTGTACCGGGGATCCAGCAGGGTGGCAACCCAGTAGTCTGCACACGTTAAAATGTGGGCAACTCTGCTGTCGTTGCGCAGGCACTGCAGCATGTAGTCGCTCATGTTTGCCAGGCTGCCCAGAGGTAAGGACAAGCTGTCCTCTGTGGGAGGCGTATCGTCATCGTCCTGTGTTTCCCCCCAGCCACGCACCAGTGATGGGCCCGAGCTGCTTTGGGTGCCACCCCGCTGTGAACATGCTTCATCCTCATCCTCCTCCACCTCCTCCTCATCCTCGTCCTCCTCGTCCTCCAGTAGTGAGCCCTGTCTGGCCACATTTGTACCTGGCCTCTGCTGTTGCAAAAAAACCTCCCTCTGAGTCACTTCGAAGAGACTGGCCTGAAAGTGCTAAAAATGACCCCTCTTCCTCCTCGGCCACCTCCTCTTCCATCATCGCCCTAAGTGTTTTTTCAAGGAGACATAGAAGTGGTATTGTAACGCTGATAACGGCGTCATCGCCACTGGCCATGTTGGTGGAGTACTCGAAACAGCGCAACAGGGCACACAGGTCTCGCATGGAGGCCCAGTCATTGGTGGTGAAGTGGTGCTGTTCCGCAGTGCGACTGACCCGTGCGTGCTGCAGCTGAAACTCCACTATGGCCTGCTGCTGCTCGCACAGTCTGTCCAGCATGTGCAAGGTGGAGTTCCACCTGGTGGGCACGTCGCATATGAGGCGGTGAGCGGGAAGGCCAAAGTTACGCTGTAGCGCAGACAGGCGAGCGGCAGGGTGTGAACGCCGGAAGCGTGAACAGACGGCCCGCACTTTATGCAGCAGCTCTGACATGTCGGGGTAGTTGCGAATGAACTTCTGCACCACCAAATTCAGCACATGCGCCAGGCAAGGGATGTGCGTCAAACCGGCTAGTCCCAGAGCTGCAACGAGATTTCGCCCATTATCGCACACCACCAGGCCGGGCTTGAGGCTCACCGGCAGCAACCACTCGTCGGTCTGTTGTTCTATACCCCGCCACAACTCCTGTGCGGTGTGGGGCCTGTCCCCCAAACATATGAGTTTTAGAACGGCCTGCTGACGTTTACCCCGGGCTGTGCTGAAGTTGGTGGTGAAGGTGTGTGGCTGACTGGATGAGCAGGTGGAAGAAGAGGAGGAGGAAGCTGAGTAGGAGGAGGAGGAGACAGGAGGCAAAGAATGTTGCCCTGCGATCCTTGGCGGCGGAAGGACGTGCGCCAAACAGCTCTCCGCCTGGGGCCCAGCCGCCACTACATTTACCCAGTGTGCAGTTAGGGAGATATAGCATCCCTGGCCGTGCTTACTGGTCCACGTATCTGTGGTTAGGTGGACCTTGCCACAGATGGCGTTGCGCAGTGCACACTTGATTTTATCGGATACTTGGTTGTGCACGGAAGGCACGGCTCTCTTGGAGAAGTAGTGCCGGCTGGGAACAACATACTGTGGGACTGCAAGCGACATGAGCTGTTTGAAGCTGTCTGTGTCCACCAGCCTAAATGACAGCATTTCATAGGCCAGTAGTTTAGAAATGCTGGCATTCAGGGCCAGGGATCGAGGGTGGCTAGGTGGGAATTTACGCTTTCTCTCAAATGTTTGTGAGATGGAGAGCTGAACACTGCCGTGTGACATGGTTGAGATGCTTGGTGACGCAGGTGGTGGTGTTGGTGGTACATCCCATGTTTGCTGGGCGGCAAGTGCCAACGTTCCTCCAGAGGCGGAGGAAGAGGCCGAGGCGGCGGCAGCAGCAGAAGAGGCCGAGGCGGCAACAGCAGAAGAGGTAGCAGGGGGAGCCTGAGTGACTTCCTTGTTTTTAAGGTGTTTACTCCACTGCAGTTCATGCTTTGCATGCAGGTGCCTGGTCATGCAGGTTGTGCTAAGGTTCAGAACGTTAATGCCTCGCTTCAGGCTCTGATGGCACAGCGTGCAAACCACTCGGGTCTTGTCGTCAGCACATTGTTTGAAGAAGTGCCATGCCAGGGAACTCCTTGAAGCTGCCTTTGGGGTGCTCGGTCCCAGATGGCGGCGGTCAGTAGCAGGCGGAGTCTCTTGGCGGCAGGTGTTCTGATTTTGCCCACTGCTCCCTCTTTTGCTACGCTGTTGGCTCGGTCTCACCACTGCTTCTTCCTCTGAACTGTGAAAGTCAGTGGCACGACCTTCATTCCATGTGGGGTCTAGGATCTCATCGTCCCCTGCATCGTCTTCCACCCAGTCTTGATCCCTGACCTCCTGTTCAGTCTGCACACTGCAGAAAGACGCAGCAGTTGGCACCTGTGTTTCGTCATCATCAGAGACGTGCTGAGGTGGTATTCCCATGTCCTCATCATCAGGAAACATAAGTGGTTGTGCGTTAGTGCATTCTATCTCTTCCACCCCTGGGGAAGGGCTAGGTGGATGCCCTTGGGAAACCCTGCCAGCAGAGTCTTCAAACAGCATAAGAGACTGCTGCATAACTTGAGGCTCAGACAGTTTCCCTGATATGCATGGGGGTGATGTGACAGACTGATGGGCTTGGTTTTCATGCGCCATCTGTGCGCTTTCTGCAGAAGACTGGGTGGGAGATAATGTGAACGTGCTGGATGCACTGTCAGCCACCCAATTGACTAATGCCTGTACCTGCTCAGGCCTTACCATCCTTAGAACGGCATTGGGCCCCACCAAATATCCCTGTAAATTATGGCGACTACTGGGACCTGAGGTAGTTGGTACACTAGGACGTGTGGCTGTGGCAGAACGGCCACGTCCTCTCCCAGCACCAGAGGGTCCACTAACACCACCACGACCATGTCCACGTCCGCGTCCCTTACTAGATGTTTTCCTCATTGTTACCGTTCACCACAATAAGAAAAATATTATTCGGGCCAATGTATTGAATTAAAATTCAGGCCTTTTTTTACAGACACCTAACACTGTCTGGCTATCTATTTAGGTACCGTATTACACTAATACAGGCACAGCAGTAATGACAGATTTAGCTGAATATAAATGTGAGGCCTATTTTTTAGGCGCTGTGTGACAGATATACGTTTAATCACCGAATTAGACTTGTATCTGCACTGTAGCGTGTGTGTTAAGTTTTTCAGAATGACCCTATTGTCATGGTCTTACCTTCTTGCTGTTCTCCTTCGTTTGACATGTGCTGGCGGCCATCTTGGTTTCTGGGTTTCTTGTAGCCTTCCACCCTGCGGCTCCTCCTTCCCACTGGGAGGAGCTGGATGCCTAGCTCATATATATAGGAGGTCTGTGGCTTCAGTTCCTTGCTTGGTCCTCTTGTGTTCACATGCTTCTAAGACTGCTGCTGCTTCTGGTTCCTGATCCTGGCTTCGTCTGACTACCCTGCTGGTTCCTGATCCTGGCTTCGTCTGACTACCCTGCTGGTTCCTGATCCTGGCTTCGTCTGACTACCCTTCTGGTTCCTGACCTCTGGCTTCGCAAAGACTCTGCTCGGTTTCACCATCCGTTTGGACTTTTGCTTTACAGCTTTATTTTCAATAAAGCCTTCTTATTTTCTCTTATCTCTTGTTGTACGTCTGGTTCATGGTTCCGTGACATTAGGACCAAGCCATGAATTCTGACGGTACAGGGCCATCCTCGCTACCCACGCTGGTTGCCAGACTTGATCAGCAGGATCACCTGTTGGGTCGGTTCGCTGTGGCGTTGCAAACCCTGCTTGAACGCACGGCTCATTTCGCTCCCGTTGCTGATGGGTCGGTTGTCGCTCCTGGGCTCGCTCCTACTGCCGCTCCGGTTGTTGCGCCAGAGTCTACCCCGACACCTGTTGTTGCGCCTGCGGTGTTTCGGGGTATGACCGGTTCTGCCCCTCTTCCACAGCGCTTTGGGGGAGAGCCAACTCAGTGCCGAGGTTTCCTTAACCAGGTGGGCATTTATTTCGAGTTGCTGCCACATGCCTTTCCTACTGAGAGATCAAAGGTGGGCTTCTTGATCTCGCTGCTCTCGGACAAGGCCTTGGCCTGGGCCAGCCCTTTATGGGAGAACAACAATCCGGTGGTTGCCGAGTTTTCCGGTTTTGTTGCTTCTCTTCGGAAGGTATTCGATGTGTCGGCTCGTGCTGCCTCTGCTGCGAAGCTCCTTATGTCCATCAGACAGGGTTCACGATCCGTAGCTGAATACGCCATTGAGTTTCGTACCCTGGCAGCAGAGGTGGGCTGGAATAATGAGGCTCTGGTCGCTGCTTTCTCTCATGGTCTCTCGGATGCCTTGAAGGATGAGGTTGCAGCTAAGGACCTACCAGTTGAGCTCGAGTCTCTTATTTCTTTCCTGATTTTGATTGACACCAGACTCAGGGAGAGACCTTCCTTTAAGGAGAACCTGCGGAGGTCTTCTAACAGATTGGTGCCTACGTTTGCTGTCCCACCCGTGCCTCCCTCTCCTCCCACGCCTCCTGGGGATGACTTGTCTGGGGGTGAACCCATGCAGCTGGGGTTTGCTCGCCTGTCCGAGGGGGAGAGGGCACTCCGGAGACGCGAGGGCCGATGCATGTACTGTGGTCTCGGTGGGCATTTTCGGTTGGCATGTCCGAACCGTCCGGGAAAACGCTCGTACCTGAGATCCTGTCGGGGGCAGATCTTGGGTGGAGTCTCCTCGTCCCCGGTTTCCCGTGTTGACAAACCACTGATCACTGTTGTCCTCTCCTGGGTCGGGGGCTCGGTGACGACCCAGGCGTTGGTGGACTCTGGTGCTGGTGGTTTGTTCATTGATAGTGTGTTCGCTGCCGCCAATTCCATTCCTCTGCAGGCTCGAGGTTCCCCACTGGCTCTTGAGGCGATAGACGGCAGACCCCTTCTGCCGCCACACGTGACTCATGAGACCCTTCCAGTGGGGATAGCCATTGGTGCCGTTCACAGAGAGTCGGTCTGCCTCCAGGTTATTTCGTCTCCACACTACTCGGTGGTCTTGGGGTACCCCTGGCTCCAGAAGCATAATCCGACTTTCGATTGGAGATCGGTCGAGATCCTCTCGTGGTCACCGCAGTGTGGGGCTAGTTGCATCCATGGGCCTGTCAAGTTGCTGTGTACTTCCTCGGACTCTCTGTTGCCTCCTGAATACGAGGAGTACCGGGATGTATTCGATAAGGTGCGCGCGGTTGCCCTACCTCCGCACCGCCCATACGATTGTGCCATAGAGTTACAACCTGGTGCCGTTCCTCCTCGTGGCAAAGTCTATCCACTGTCGGTAGCGGAGAATGAGGCCATGGAGGAGTACGTGAGGGAGGCGCTTTCACGCGGACACATTCGCAAATCTTCGTCCCCGGCAGGGGCTGGATTTTTCTTTGTGAAAAAGAAGGGCGGTGAGTTGAGGCCTTGCATCGATTACAGGGGTCTCAATCGCATCACGATCAAGAACGCTTACCCGATACCCTTGATTTCCGAGCTGTTCGATCGCCTTAAAGGGGCCACGGTCTTTACCAAACTCGACCTGAGGGCGGCACATAACCTGGTAAGGATCAAGGCGGGCGATGAGTGGAAGACCGCGTTTAACACCAGGACCGGTCATTATGAATCCTTGGTTATGCCCTTTGGGTTGTGCAATGCGCCCGCAGTCTTTCAGGAATTCATCAACGATGTTTTCCGTGACCTGTTGCAGCAGTGTGTGGTGGTCTATTTGGATGACATCTTGGTATATTCTGAATCCATGGAGGCCCACATTCTGGATGTCAGACGAGTGTTGCAACGGTTACGAGAGAACAAGCTGTTCGGTAAGCTTGAGAAATGCGAATTTCACCGATCCCAGGTAACCTTCTTAGGTTACATAATTTCCGCTGAGGGGTTCTCGATGGATCCTGAGAAGGTTTCGGCTGTCTTACAGTGGCCCCAGCCCAGTGGTCTTCGTTCCCTGCAGCGCTTTTTGGGCTTCGCCAATTATTATCGGAAGTTTATCAGGGACTTTTCCATGCTGGCCAAGCCTCTCACGGATCTGACCAGGAAGGGCAGTAATTCCCAGGTCTGGCCGCTCGAGGCCATCCGAGCTTTTGAGGCCCTAAAGTCCGCCTTTGGGTCGGCTCCGATTCTGTCGCATCCCAACCCTGGGTTGCCCTTTGTCCTCGAGGTGGACGCGTCTGAGACGGGAGTAGGCGCCCTTCTGTCTCAGCGTAGAACACCAGAGGGTCCTCTGCTTCCTTGTGGGTTTTACTCCCGGAAACTGTCTTCCGCGGAGTGCAACTATCAGATTGGTGACAGGGAGTTATTGGCCATCGTGCAGGCCCTTAAAGAATGGAGGCACTTGCTCGAGGGTTCGGTGGTTCCGGTTCTCATCCTGACGGACCACAAGAATCTGACCTACCTTTCTGAGGCCAAGAGATTGACACCACGTCAGGCCAGATGGGCTCTGTTCTTGTCACGTTTTAATTACGTGGTCTCCTACCTACCCGGTTCCAAGAACATCAGGGCGGATGCCTTATCACGGCAGTACTCCGAGCTGTCCAGGGAGGAGTCGATTCCGACTTCGGTCATACCTCCGAATCAGATCCTGGCCGCCATTCGCACCAGCCTGACCTCTCCCCTGGGTGAGCAGATTTTGGCGGCTCAATCTGTTGCTCCCTCTGGGAGACCCAACGGCAGATGTTTTGTGCCTGAGGAGTTGCGCACTCGGTTGTTGCGAACCTACCATAACTCCAAGACCGCGGGGCATCCTGGAAAGAATCAGCTGTCCTGGGCTGTTTCACGTCTGTTCTGGTGGCCTTCCCTACGTTCCGACATCGCCGCATATGTAGCGGCATGCTCCGTTTGTGCCCAGAGTAAGTCCCCTCGGCACCTTCCGTTGGGCCTTCTGCAACCCATAGCCACCGGGGAGCGCCCATGGTCACACCTGGGGATGGATTTCATTGTGGACCTCCCTGCATCCCGAGGCCATACGGTCATTCTCATGATTGTGGATCGGTTTTCCAAAATGTGCCACTGTGTTCCTCTCAAGAAGTTACCCTCTGCACGAGAGTTGGCCACGATTTTTGCCAGGGAGGTCTTCCGGTTGCACGGTTTGCCCAAGGAGATTGTGTCGGATCGGGGGAGTCAGTTTGTGTCCAGGTTCTGGCGCGCCTTTTGCTCCCAGTTGGGGATTCATCTCTCCTTCTCCTCGGCCTACCACCCTCAGTCCAATGGGGCCGCAGAACGATCCAATCAGGCCTTGGAGCAATTCCTTCGTTGCTATGTCTCCGACCACCAAGACAATTGGGTTGACCTCCTGCCTTGGGCTGAGTTTGCCAGGAACACGGCGGTGAACTCTTCCTCTGGGACGTCTCCCTTCATGGCCAATTATGGGTTCCAACCTGCCGTGTTACCGGAGGTATTCTCTCCCCAGGATATTCCGGCTGTGGAGGATCACCTTTCCGTCCTACGTGCTTCTTGGGTACAGATCCAGAAGTCCCTTGAGGTCTCTGCGCAGCGCCAGAGACTCCAGGCTGATCGCAGACGAGCGCCTGCTCCTTCCTACCAGGTCGGAGACCGTGTATGGTTGTCCACCCGCAACCTCAACCTTCGAGTGCCCACTCCCAAGCTGGCGCCTCGCTTTGTTGGTCCCTTCCGAGTGCTTCGCAGGGTAAACCCGGTAGCCTATGCCCTTGCGCTTCCTCCTGGCATGCAGATCTCCAACGTGTTTCATGTCTCCCTGTTGAAGCCACTGGTGTGTAATCGTTTCACTTCCTCGGTTCCTCGGCCTCGTCCGGTCCAAGTGGGCAATCGTGAGGAATATGAATTGAGCAATATCCTGGACTCACGCCTGGTCCGCGGTCGGTTGCAGTTTTTGGTCCATTGGCGTGGTTATGGTCCAGAGGAGCGTTCCTGGGTTCCCTCCGCAGATGTCCATGCTCCTGCCTTGCTCCGAGCCTTCCACGCACGCTTCCCTCAGAAACCGTTTTGTGCTCCGCGGAGGAGGGGCCCTTGAGGGGGAGGTACTGTCATGGTCTTACCTTCTTGCTGTTCTCCTTCGTTTGACATGTGCTGGCGGCCATCTTGGTTTCTGGGTTTCTTGTAGCCTTCCACCCTGCGGCTCCTCCTTCCCACTGGGAGGAGCTGGATGCCTAGCTCATATATATAGGAGGTCTGTGGCTTCAGTTCCTTGCTTGGTCCTCTTGTGTTCACATGCTTCTAAGACTGCTGCTGCTTCTGGTTCCTGATCCTGGCTTCGTCTGACTACCCTTCTGGTTCCTGACCTCTGGCTTCGCAAAGACTCTGCTCGGTTTCACCATCCGTTTGGACTTTTGCTTTACAGCTTTATTTTCAATAAAGCCTTCTTATTTTCTCTTATCTCTTGTTGTACGTCTGGTTCATGGTTCCGTGACACCTATCAGCACCTTGAATCTAATATACCCTTTTAGGGATAGATTTAAAGTAGGCCTGATACAGCAGAAACCACTAATTTTGAGAATGGCAAATTTGGGAATTGTTTTTCAACCCAGAACAAAAACTGTGCTTTTATGGTCACTAAAAATAACTTGACCAGCTAAAACAGTACTGATTTGGAGGAATATAAATGTCAGGCCTATTTTTTAGGCGCTGGGTGACAGGCTCAACTTGCCCCTGATGTAGTATATGGCCAAAAAATAACCACACTATTGATGGTTAAATGCACTTGATGAAAGCTTGACCCTGATGTAGGATATAGCAAAAAATAACCACACTATTGATGGTTAAAATGCACTTGGGTGACACAGGCTCAGCCTGCACCTGATGTAGTATATGGCCAAAAAATAACCACACTATTGATGGTTAAATGCACTTCGGTGACACAGGCTCAGCCTGCAGCTGATGTAGGATATAACTGTAACGACCGACGACACGCACAGGGAGGAAAACAGGGAAAGCCCTGCCCAAGGGAGAGGGAAAGGTGGTGACCCCTAACTCACCTTGCGGCTGGCACCTGACTGCCCTGACGTCCCTAGACGGGTTCCTCACCCGTGCGGCGATCGCGTGCCTAAACCCTGGCTTTCCCTAATATGAGCCCTGGATAGTGAACAGGCCGGTGGGATCGCTAGTCCACACCACTATCACTAAGAGGGAAACACCAGGGAGAGGACAGACAAAACAGACAAACACATACACCCAGGTGGGTGACCACAATAGACCAAAAAGGTCCAACAGGGATCCGGAGGGTAGCGTTCTGGACCAACTACCAGCGAACGCAGCAACACAGCTCCAGAAGGTCAGAATAGATGTCCAGGCAGGAAGCTCTGTCTCTGGCAACCAGAGAAGTGTGAGAGAGAAATATAAGGAGGTCTGGGAGTGCTGGACAAGGAACAGCTGAGGAGAAGGAGCTACGGATCCCTGAGTGAGCCAAAAGGGTTTGCTAAGCAAACCCAGAAAGCTACCATAAGGAAAACAGCCCTATCTTAAATAGAGCGTGCAGCCAACCGCTGCGACTTCCTGACCCCGGGTATAACGGAGTCAGGCGTGGTCCTCGACACCCTCGTGACAGTACCCCCCTCTCTACGAGGGGCCTCCGGACACTCAGGACCAGGTCTCCCAGGATGAGAGGCATGAAAAACCCGAACTAACCTGTCGGCGTTTACCTCAGACGCAGGAACCCACATTCTTTCCTCGGGACCGTAACCTCTCCAATGCACCAGATATTGAAGAGAGCGGCGGACCCGACGAGAATTAACAATTTTGGATATCTGAAATTCTAGGTTACCATCCACGACAACAGGATGGGGTGGCAGCGGTGATGGTTCTAGAGGTGGAACATATTTTTTGAGTAACGACTTATGAAAAACATTATGAATTTTAAAAGTCTGAGGTAACTCCAGGCGAAAAGCCACGGGGTTGATGATGGCTACAATTTTGTAAGGGCCAATAAACCTAGGACCCAGTTTCCAAGAGGGAACCTTCAATTTAATATTCCTAGTAGACAACCACACCTAGTCATTCACTCCTAGGTCCGGACCTGGCGACCGTCTCTTATCAGCCATGCATTTGTATTTACCTCCCATATTTTTCAAGTTAGCTTGCACCTTCTGCCATACCGATGAAAGAGATGACGAAAACCGTTCCTCTTCGGGAACCCCAGAAGACCCCCCCTCTTTGAAAGTACAGAATTGGGGATGAAAACCATATGCACCAAGAAATGGTGACTTGCCAGTGGATTCCTGACGACGATTATTTATGGCAAACTCAGCTAACGGTAAATATGATGACCACAACTCTTGGTTTTCAGACACAAAACATCTTAGATATGTCTCAAGGTTTTGGTTGGTACGCTCAGTCTGTCCATTCGACTGAGGATGGAAAGCAGAGGAAAAGGACAAGTGTACCCCCAAACGAGAACAAAAAGCTTTCCAAAATTTAGAAATAAACTGGGTACCCCGATCCGAAACAACATCGGAGGGGACCCCGTGAAGCTTCACGATTTCACTGACGAATACCTGAGCAAGAGTCTTAGCATTAGGTAGTGCGGGTAACGCAATGAAGTGTACCATTTTGCTAAACCTGTCTACTACTACCAAAATAACTGTTTTACCCGCAGACAAAGGTAAGTCAGTGATAAAATCCATTGACAGATGTGTCCACGGTCTATTGGGAATGACGAGTGGTAATAGAGACCCTGCAGGACGTGTATGTGAAACTTTTGCGCGCGCACAGGTAGAACAAGAAGACCCAAAATCCAATACATCCTGACGCAACCTTGGCCACCAAAAACGACGAGACAATAGTTCCAAGGTTGCTTTACTACCCGGGTGCCCAGCAAGTGCCGAATTATGATGTTCCTTTAATAATTCGAAACGTAAGTTCAACGGTACAAACAATTTCTCTGAGGGGCAAGAGACCGGGGCGTCCCCCTGGGCCTCTAACACCTTCCCCTCCAAAACAGAGTGTACCGCAGAAACAACCACTCCTCTTTGAAGAATGGGTACCGGATCACTCACATTACCCCCTCCAGGGAAACAACGAGATAGTGCATCAGCCTTGGTGTTCTTTTCCCCAGGACGATAGGTAATCACAAAGTTAAACCTGGTAAAAAATAGTGACCACCTAGCCTGTCTAGGGGTGAGACGCTTAGCTGATTCGAGGTACAGAAGATTTTTGTGGTCCGTAATTACAGTGACGGGGTGGACTGCCCCCTCTAAGAAATGACGCCACTCCTCAAACGCAAGTTTAATAGCTAATAGTTCCCTATTGCCAATATCGTAGTTCTTTTCTGCTGCAGATAGTTTTTTAGAAAAGAAAGCACAAGGACGCCATTTGCCAGGAGACGGACCCTGAGACAGCACCGCCCCCACTCCCACCTCTGACGCATCGACTTCAACAATAAAAGGCTGAGAGACATCAGGTTGGACCAGTACAGGTGCTGAGGTAAACCTCTCTTTTAGAGAGGAAAAAGCAACTTTAGCGGCATCAGACCATTTAGAAAAATCAGTCCCCTTCCTAGTCATGTCAGTAAGCGGTTTTACAATAAGTGAATAATTTTTAATGAATTTCCTATAGAAATTCGCGAAGCCCAAGAACCGTTGTAGTGCTTTGAGGTTCTCAGGAAGATCCCAATCTAAAATTGCCTGGACCTTCCTAGGATCCATACGGAAACCTGACGCAGATAAGAAATAACCCAGGAATTGTATCTCCTGAACGGCGAAGACACATTTTTCAATTTTAGCATATAATTCATTCGTCCGTAGGACCTGCAGTACTTGTCTGACATGCACCTCATGTGTTTTCAGATCGGACGAATAAATTAAAATATCATCTAGGTATATCACCACAAACCTGCCGATTAGATGACTAAAAATGTCATTAACGAAATGTTGAAAGACGGCAGGAGCATTGGTCAGACCGAAAGGCATAACTAGATTTTCATAATGCCCCTCAGGGGTGTTAAACGCTGTCTTCCACTCATCCCCCTCCTTAATACGAATCAGATTGTAGGCACCCCTAAGATCAAGTTTGGAGAACCACCTAGCACCCGCAATCTGATTAAACAGGTCAGGAATGAGAGGAAGAGGGTATGGGTCTCAGATGGTTATCTGATTTAATTCGCGAAAATCTAAGCAAGGACGCAGGCCCCCATCTTTCTTTTTAACGAAGAAAAACCCTGCAGCCACGGGTGAAGAAGAGGGTCTGATGTGTCCCTTAGCCAAGCTCTCGGAGATATAATCTTTCATGGCTTGTCTCTCTGGACCCGAAAGATTATATAACCTGGTCTTGGGTAATTTTGCGCCGGGAATAAGGTTAACCGGGCAATCATAAGGACGATGAGGTGGTAACTTCTGACAACCTTTTTCAGAAAAAACATCCTCAAAGTCTGAAATAAATGTAGGTAGGGTAGTTATGGAGGCGACTAAGCAATTGCTATTTAAGCAATTTTCTCTGCACTGCTCACTCCACTCCAATATCTCCCTGGCCTGCCAATCCACCACTGGATTGTGCGCTACCAACCAGGGAAGACCCAGCACTACCGGAGTGGGAAGCCCCTCCAGAACATAACCTGAAAGCATCTCGTTATGGTGGTCCCCTACCCGAAGGTGTAAATTATGAACCATGTGCGTGAGGTTTCTCTGAGACAGGGGAGCAGAATCAATAGCGAATATGGGAATGGGTCTCTGTAGCGTACAGAGAGACAAACCCATAGTGCGGGCAAAATGGGCATCTATCAAATTTACCCCTGCTCCACTGTCTAGAAAGAAAGAAATAGTCTCCGTCTTATCACCAAAAATAATAACCGCTGGCAACACAAATTGCGATGTACGTATGGAGGAAACGTATACCCCCCGGCTGACATCCTCCACACAGCCTGGGGTTAGTAGTTTTTCCGACGGTCTTTTGTTTCTGAGGAAAGAAGGACAGACATTAATGAAATGACCCCTCTCCCCACAAAAAAAACAAACCCCACGCCTACGGCGAGCCTCAGGAGGACGGACCTGACGAGTAGTTCCTCCTAGCTGCATAGGCTCATCTAAGTCTGTACAGACTAACTGCTGCTTGGGAGGGGTTACCAATTGCTCCGGTTTTTTCAACCTGACCCTAAGGCGTCTATCTATTCGGATAGAAAGGGACATAACCGCATCAAGGGAAAAGGGGGTCTCATATAATGCAAGCGCATCCTTAACCCTTTCGGATAACCCAGAGCAGAACTGACTCCTGAGAGCCGGGTCGTTCCATTGGGTATCCGTAGCCCACCTACGGAATTCAGAGCAATACTCCTCTACCGGCCGCTCTCCTTGTAAGAGTCTCCGTAATCTTGATTCAGCCAGGGCGACTCGGTCAGGATCATCATATATGAGACCCAAGGCCCCAAAAAACTCATCCACTGACCGAAGAGCCTGGGAATCAGTAGGTAAAGAGAACGCCCAGGACTGCGGATCCCCCTGCAGCAGGGAAATAACAACCCCCACCCGCTGATCTTCATTACCAGAGGAGTAAGGGCGCAGTTTAAAATATAACTTACAGGCCTCACGGAATGTCAAAAACTTGTCCCTTCCCCCAGAAAATCTGTCAGGGAGAGGGACCTTGGGTTCCGCAACAACCTGGTTACCAGTAGCAACCGCTGGGCTTGCAGTCAGTTGTAATTGCTGCTGTTGCTGGAGGACCGACGCCTTCAATCCTACCACCTCCAAAGACAGGCCATGAAATTGTTTGGATAGAGCAGCAATTTGATCCATACTGGATTCTAAGTAGGTAAAAAAAAAAAAAAAAAATTATTTTTTTTTTTTTTACCTACACAAAAATAATTGGCCAGAGATAATGTAACGACCGACGACACGCACAGGGAGGAAAACAGGGAAAGCCCTGCCCAAGGGAGAGGGAAAGGTGGTGACCCCTAACTCACCTTGCGGCTGGCACCTGACTGCCCTGACGTCCCTAGACGGGTTCCTCACCCGTGCGGCGATCGCGTGCCTAAACCCTGGCTTTCCCTAATATGAGCCCTGGATAGTGAACAGGCCGGTGGGATCGCTAGTCCACACCACTATCACTAAGAGGGAAACACCAGGGAGAGGACAGACAAAACAGACAAACACATACACCCAGGTGGGTGACCACAATAGACCAAAAAGGTCCAACAGGGATCCGGAGGGTAGCGTTCTGGACCAACTACCAGCGAACGCAGCAACACAGCTCCAGAAGGTCAGAATAGATGTCCAGGCAGGAAGCTCTGTCTCTGGCAACCAGAGAAGTGTGAGAGAGAAATATAAGGAGGTCTGGGAGTGCTGGACAAGGAACAGCTGAGGAGAAGGAGCTACGGATCCCTGAGTGAGCCAAAAGGGTTTGCTAAGCAAACCCAGAAAGCTACCATAAGGAAAACAGCCCTATCTTAAATAGAGCGTGCAGCCAACCGCTGCGACTTCCTGACCCCGGGTATAACGGAGTCAGGCGTGGTCCTCGACACCCTCGTGACAATAACAAAAAATAACCACACTATTGATGGTTAAATGCACTTGGTGGCAGCTTGTGCTGGCGCACCACAAGCCACAAAATGGCCGCCGATCACCCCAGAAAAAAGTGACTGAAAAACGCTCTGGGCAGCCTAAAAAAAGTGAGCAATTGAATAGCAGCAGTTCAATGATCCACAGCTGCAGATCGATCAATGAATGAAGTCTTTTGGAGGAGTTAATCTGCCTAATCTCGCCCTAACGTCGCAGCTGCAACCTCTCCCTACGCTTGTATCAGCAGAGTGACGTGCAGCGCTACGTGACCCAAGCTTATATAGAGGCTGGGTCACATGCTGCACTGGCCAATCACAGCCATGCCAAAAGTAGGCAAGGCTGTGATGGCCTCTTGGGGCAAGTAGTATGACGCTTGTTGATTGGCTGCTTTGCAGCCTTTCAAAAAGCGCCAAGAAAGCGCCGAACACCAAACCCGAACCCAGACTTTTACGAAAATGTTCGGGTTCGGGTCCGTGTCACGGACACCCCAAAATTCGGTACGAACCCGAACTATACAGTTCGGGTTCGCTCATCCCCAGTTCCTACCAAAAATTTACGAAACAGTGGCAATTTTGTATGACATTTCCACATTGTAAAATGGGATGAGGATGAAGTAAGAAGGGTCATATATGTGATTATTCTTTATCTAGTTATATTCACACATGCGCTTTGGATTACCAATAAATATACGTTACAAAATGTTTGTTAGAAATAAGGTGGAGGGGGTGGGCATCTAATTACTAATTTTCCAGAGATATAAGGCTTTATTCTTGGAAAGCTTAAAATAATCCATATATATTAAAATTGCGCTCCAGCCGTGGATAATGTTCATAGAAATCAGTGGCGTTACTCTTTGACAATAGTTATGTCATTGTAATGTTATTTTTTTGTTATGAATAACTCAACTGCCATAGAGGTGATTGAAATGCATCTTTATTGTAATATGTCTTAAATTGAAATGCCAATAAAATCGATTGAAACAAAAACATATTTTTTGTGGGAATTTTTGTCATTGATCCCCCTCTGGTATGTCACTGTCCATGTTGTGGGACTATTTGTGCACTCATAGTTTGTATTTGGTGGCTGCAAAGTTATTAAAGTCAATGGGGCCCGCCGCGAACTTGCGGTTCGCGAACATTTGTCCCGGCCAAATTTTTTCCATCACTACTTAGCTGTAGCTATAGGGCAGGCATGCTCAACCTGCGGCCCTCCAGCTGTTGTAAAACTACAACTGCCACAATGCCCTGCTGTAGCCTGATAGCTGTAGGCTGTTCGGGCATGCTGGGAGTTGTAGTTTTGCAGCAGCTGGAGGGCCGCAGGTTGAGCACGCCTGCTATAGGGTGTGCAACGTCTATAGGAGAGCACTTAGTAGACACAGATCATATGTTCCATTCAAAAAGAAAAAAATATATATCAATTTTCTACTGTACATGAAGGAACATTTGTGAAATCTTATATAGATACCGTATGTTCTGCCTTACCTTTTCTCTTGGCTCATCATATCCCAATGTTTATCTCACATGTGTCTATGTCTGACCAACCAATAGTTGTGAGGAACTGCAGCCCTTAAAGGGGTTATGCAAGAATGTTTTTTGTTTTTAGCAACACCCCCCCCCCCCCCAACCACTCCCCCACCCTCTCTTGGCCAGACCTGTAAAGGGAAGTCTACTTACCTGCTTTCTGGTGCCGACTTCCTGCTCCTCCTCCTTACGGACAGTGATGCTCCGCATTGCAGGCCGGGAGGAGAAGGAGCAGGGAGTCAGCGTTGAGAGGCAGGTAAGTAAGTTTCCCTTTATAGCGTTTTGCTAGCATGTTGTGATTTTGTGTTGAATTTATTTTGTGAGAAATTGGAATCTTTAACAAAAACGTAGACTCATCTGTAGTAGCAAGATTCTGATTTATTGATGGGATTATTCACCGGCTACAGCAAGAATGATTCCAAGAGAACAAAGCATCAAACCCCTTTGTAAACGAATAGCCAACTTACAACTTGTATGTATTGCATCTTCATGGCTTCGACATTTGGATTTTAAAATTTTATAGTAAAACAATCTGGACATATCTGACAATGACAGGAACGTCAGCATCGGCCACATGGACCTGTAAATCTTCTAGAAAAGCCATTTCAGCAGTAGAAGACACACAACGGCCGGAGTCAGGACAATTTTCTGGACACTTATGTCTCAATTGAAGCAGATTGTATTAACAGTTGTAGTCTGGACACGAGTTGGAGTAGCGGCTGTAGTCTGGACACGAGTTGGAGTAGCGGCTGTAGTCTGGACACGAGTTGGAGTAGCGGCTGTAGTCTGGTCACTGGAGCAGACTGTGGTAATGTTGGTTGTTGAACTAAAAATAGTATAGGAGTGGTTCCCAAGGACACAGTAGCTTTCTGTTGCACATCCCTTAGTGACTGATAACTCTGAGCCTTCTCCTACTGAAATATTAACATTATAGTTTTTGTTTAGAATTTTTGTTGATATTTTTTAATTTTTCATGTCACTGTCTATATTTAAAAAATCCTATAACTCATACAATTTTCACACTGGCCATTAGGCTTAAAATATATCAATACTTCTTCTTCTTTGACAGCAGCCACATGGGCCAAAGACTGGAGCTGACCTCATAGACTACTATGGGAGATTTGTGTAGGCTTGCTCTATGACCTGTGCAGGTAGGTGGAGTAGATAGACGGTGTCTATAACCTATTGTGATGTTATCTATACAAAGGTGATATCTGTCATTGTAATCCGTACTTTCATGCTATGAGATGGCTACTGAAGAGTAAATCTATGAATAGCAACATGGGGAAAAAAATCCAAAATTCTAAAAAAATTATTTAACATAATGCATGGTTTAAACAATAAGTAATTTTATGGTCACACATTTAATTTAAATAGGTTTTCCGGTATTTGAACATCGGTGAACCTATCCTCACGATAGGTCATCAATATCTGATCAATGGGGGGTCCACCTTCCTTCCTCCTGCCAATGTACTCTTTGAAGGGATTCCAGTGCTATCACAAGGTCTCTGGCATCTGAGTATACCAAGCCCAGTGTCATGCTTTGTATAGTGGCTGAGCTTCATATTGCATCTCAACCCTATTGACTTCACCAACAGGTGATGTGACTGATGGACATGACATCTCAGGCCAAGGAAGAGGTTGAGCACTGTGGCCCCTTCCCACAGCCAGGGGCGGATTGGCTATAGACCTTACAGGGAAATTTCCCAGTGAGCTGTCAGCGTTAATTAATGCTGTGAGAATGAGGTACTCATGTACCCAGGCAGCGACCACACATGCCCTCCTGAATTCAACTGCTGTAACCCCCCCCATCTCCCCTCCTAAGCACCCTGCTCCATATCTTAATCTGAAAAAACTTCAGGAGTAGGATAGAAAATGTCATCTACTGATGTTCATCACAGTGGTTCAGATTTCGGCGCAATAAATTGTGTTGCACTGTGGTATATAATGGGATGGTATTTTGTACTGTGGTATTGCTGACCTTGCCTACTTGTGTTGCCCGCCTACAACATGGGTCCACTCTTACGTTTTTTTTTCTGGGGCTACTTTAAGTACCCATTCCGCCCATGCCCAAAGCTGATAAGTGGGGGTGCCAGTAAACCTCACCAATCTGATGTTGATGACCTATTTTGCGGATAGGATGTCAATAGTTAACTCCCAGAAACCCCTTTATAAAAAATAAAAATAAAATCAGTGAGCTCCCCCTAGTGGTGGCTGCAGGCAAACAGTATGTCTATACAGAGGATTTGGATCTCTGTATCTGAAAAAAACTAGATGGAGAAATAATGAAATTAATTTAAATTTTGGATCTATACAAACAAGAAAATAAAAGACATAATAATGATTAATCCTAAAATTTTAGATTCAAGAAGACTTACCTGTTTTATCTGTTGTCATGAAAAGACATTTGTTATTATTACCAGTACAAGTTACGGTTACTGAAGAGTCACAAGCGGAGACTGAATCAGACTGGCATGACGGACACACCAGGCCATTGGTCTCAGAACTGCTGGATAATACTGTTGTGGAAAAGAGTAGTAAATAGTAATATATAATGGCTGCAGTACATAAAGTATCATATATAATATTCTAATCATGGATTAGAATCAGGATGTTATAGTCATCTCTGATATTAAATACAACGGAAACAGAAATGCCAAACCATGTTGGCCTGGTCTAGTTGAAAAAAAGTTTGATTGGACAATATCTGTGGCGTGACTTATAGGTGTTGTAGCAGTCGCAGTTGTGATCATGCTCACAAGCCAGGACAACCAACAGGCTCCTTTGTGATTTTCTTTGATGTCTTGCATTCAAAAGCTGTTAAGTGGGATATACCGGAGTGAAGGAGACGGGGAAAGAAGATTTATGATGTTGGACATTCCCCAGCATCAGAAAGAAGATCATTAACCTTTTGATGTCAAAAGTAACAGTTGGTCAGTATACAGTCAAAGAATGGAAGCTGTGGAGAAGAATGCAGACGGCTGGCTGCAAGAGTTACAGTAAGAGATGAGCGAATTTCATATTTTGAAATTCGTTCATGCTTTGTTTACCGGTAAAAGGTGAATTGCTTTATGGATTCCGTTACCACGGACCATAACGCAATTGTATGACGGAATGCCTTTAGAGGCATTCCGTTATTCAAGTCTATGGGCTGCAAAACAGATCCGTTCCGTTTCCGTTATTCAGGGGAGTCCAGCTGAGCTGGGCTGGAGATTATACTCTACCACTACTGCTACTTACAGTGGTGGTGGTGGTGGTGTGGCGGGGTATATGTGACTAATGTCTCACTCATGTCAGGATCTACAGCCCAAGTAAATTAAAGTTGGATATTCATGCACATGTACATACATAGAACTGCAAAAAAAAGGTAAATGTGAGGTGAGAGCCCCCTTCTTCTATCATACACCTTATATACTGTGATCTCTATTTGAGAAGCAGACAACTCCATTCAGAGAAGATTCAAGTGCACTGCAATCACTGTCTGCTAGTGCTGCATTGATGGATCAGCAAAAGGGTTACACCAACTCATATACTGATTGCATATTTCTAGGATATGCCATCAATATCAAATAGGTGCTTGTCCCACCTCTGGGACACTATCCTTTCTCCATAACTGGGCCCTGAAGTGAAGGAGAATGTGCTACATGTTTTCCATTCATTTCCATGG